>NC_079499.1:48110633-48400650 GCF_030052815.1 Hevea brasiliensis
GAACCACACTTAAGATAACTAGATAAGCCCTAAACACAAATAATTAGTAATTG
The DNA here is from genome assembly GCF_030052815.1 of Hevea brasiliensis. Lineage (NCBI taxonomy): Eukaryota > Viridiplantae > Streptophyta > Magnoliopsida > Malpighiales > Euphorbiaceae > Hevea > Hevea brasiliensis. Next base: position 48,110,687 of record NC_079499.1, read on the forward strand.
TCAATTAATTAAGTATAAATAAGAAAAATAGAACATAAGAGGTTAAATGAGCTGAGAGTCACAGCGAAGGGTGACCTTATCGGGAAGGACTGCGAAGTCAATTTAAACTCAAATTTTGAACTGTAAAATGTAACGCTGTGGTCCTTAGGACTATTGCAAACATAGTGGAAAAGAGAAAATCATAAAAAAGAAATGTTAAGACGATCAAATAATTAGGTCAGGGATCCGAAAGAAATATTGAATTATTTGCAAACCGGTCGAACTGGCGAGGGGCAATTTGGTCAATTGACCCCTAGAGCTGACTCCTGACCTGGCTGTTAAATAAAATAAAAGAAAAGAAAATTTTGGAATTGGAAATTAAATTAAAGAACTAAAGAAAAATAAATGAAAAAAAAGAGAAAAAGAAAAAAATGAAAAAGTAATTACATCATACATGACATCATGCATGATGCAATAAACATTATAATTAAAAATTTAAATTTTTGGATAATTTTTGGTCTTACTAAAGGTTAAATATTTAGAAAAAGAAAGGAAAAAAAAAAACAAAAGTCCTTCATCTTCTTCAAATTGCCGTGACCCATCTCTCTCATCCCTCCCTCACCTAATCCTCCATGGAAGCTCACTTTTGAGCTTGAAGACAACAAAATCTCACCATAGAAACTTCATTTACCATAACTAAACTTTGTTTGGGCAACTAAAAAAGAAGGTTCAAGGAGTAAGAAAGAAGAAAGGAAGAAGTTTGAAGAGGAAAAAAAATTTTGCATAAAGGTTGGTAATCTAAACTTGAAGTTCTAGTTGAATTAATTGTGCTTAGAGTTGAATAAACCTAGAAATATACTTAAAATGAAATGAAAATAACTTTGGAGGACTATATGTGAATTTTGACCAGCCATAGATGTATGAGAATATGATGTCACACCTTACCCCTCTGTAAGGCATAACATGATCCCGTAGAATACTTAATGAACTACCGAACTTCACCTACCGATAACTCATTAAGTACCCTACAAGGGATTTTAAAACAATTTTCTTACATTTTAGAAGTGGTGAGCATTTTAGTGAGAATTAAAAACCATTTATTCAAAGTTTAAATACTAGTAAAAATTTTTGTCCATTTTAATTTTGCCACAAATTTTATAAAAATTTTGACAGAGTTCCGTTTGTATTTGGAGAAAACCGTTCTTCAAATACCTAAAAAAAACACTTCCAAAAATTTTCTACAACTCCCATCCTCTAATAAATCTCAATCAACTCAATTCAAATCACTTCAAAGTAATTCCACAATCCAAATCAAAATTTATCATCTCAAAATATTTAACAACTCCATTCACAAGGCATAATATATGAAATTCACATGTACAGTTATTAATTTACAGAAGGAAATCCAAAAATAATATGATTAAAATTTATTTACAACTGCTCAACTTACATTGATACATACAACATTACTATATTTACATCAAAATTAACTACAAGGGTATAAAATAATACCCGTACAAAAAGATCAGTGGAGGCCTCAATTCAATAGCAGCTCACTCTGCTACTTTCTCCTTGCTCTTATCTGCGACAGCAAAATAAGCTATCACTGAGTATAAAATACTCAGTGGTGCACAATAAAAATTTAAAATGCAATACATAAATCGTTCATTGATGAAACACAATTTGAATACTTCTCAATCACATTTCACAAATATCAAAGCTCATAATAACACCATTTAGTCAAATAATTTATTAAACAAAGTGTTGCCAAAATCTTATACACTTAAGCCATGACACAAAATTTCCGATCAATGCTGTGTTGTACACCATGACAAAGCAATCTACAACCCCATTAATCGAAATCAATGAGGGCGGTGGCTAGCTAGCTAATGAGTACTCATCTGATCTCAACCTCAACTGGCAAGCCAAAGAGGGAGGAAAATAAACGATCTCAACCCCATAAATAGAGGGGAATAATGTGATACTGTCATACTATGTGTGAACATAAAATCAATTCAAAACAATTTATTCAAATAATTTATTAGAAATCTGGTAAATTTTCAAAGTCATATTCACAATCATAAGTGGCAACACAATTCGTAATTAACTCAAGAAAAATCAAATTTTCAAGAATCATATATTTAAACAACAATTACTGTGCACAGACCTGACGTGAGTCGCCTCTAGGCCTTGACTCAGTCTCTCAGAGCTTCCAAGTCTTTCTCAGCTAAAACACACAATTTCACAGTGTTTCAGTACCATAACTTAGCATAAATCCAAAAATAAATTTCACTTCATTTTTACCTAGCTTTAATGTGCTAATTTCGACATTCTCGAAGTTTTTGTGTTTCGGGTTACTATTCACTACACTATTCAAGTCAAATTGTTGACTTTTTAAGGCTTAATAGGTATGGGAACTCCAACTTCACCCACATACCACATTTTGGTCATTAAATTTGTTGGCTTTGGTCATTTTCTCAAAGCTTAAGTCCTTTTGGCAAAATTGTCAAATTTTCAGTTTTGGTGTCTCTAATTGCACTATTCCATTGGTCAATCTACTCTTCGAATTTGATAAAACTTCCTTCATAGAAAATGTTCTTTATTGTCTTAAGTTTATTCTCATTTTTGGATCACCCCAATTGGAGTTTTGTAGTCAAGTTATGGCCATTTGAACCAGGGCTGCCGGGTTAGACACAACCCAGATTTTCTGGGCAAATTTTGGTGCTGGCAGTTTTGGGTCACCAAATTGGGGTGGCCAAATGGCTTGGTTTCTGGTAGAATTTGGACTTGTGTTCTTCATGAAAGTTTTAGATCTATATCTCATCTAACCACTGGTAAAATTTCAGGTCATTTGGACCTGTCTAGCTCGAGTTATGACCAAATGAACAAACACTGTTCATTTGGTCAGTTTGTACTGTAGCAGACTGCACTTATCCAACTTTGGTCAATTTGTTCACTAGGTTTTGGTCACTTTTTGGGCATGGTTCCTAAATGAAAATTGTGTCATTCTATGTCTATTTTCATCCCCAATTAGTGCCATATCAATTGGACTTGTAAAATTTCATTTTTGGTCCTTCAAAGTTGACTTGGTCATGCTGCCAGTAGCATGACCATACACCCTCCGAATTTAACTTAATTTCCAACCATTCCCACACAACTCATTTGGTCACAATTGACCATTTTTCACTTCACAATGGGTCAAACACATCATTTACTCATTTCTCCAAATTTTTGCCTCAAAACCCTAGGCCTCCAAACCCTAATCACACTAAATTGTTGCATTTAATCACATTTAAGCATTTCAATCTTACTACCATTCTCATACAAGTTTACTAACACATTTAATTCATTTAAAACACATCATACCCTCATACATCCATGGCTGGCCAAAATTTCAGTTTGGTCCTCCCCACATTTTTTTATTTCAATTCATTAATTTCTAAGTTCATCTAAGTAACTAATTATGCATTTAAAGAAAAAAAAATGAATGTTAGCATACTAACCTTTCTTAAAACTTCAAATCTCTATCTTTTGTTCTTCTTTCTTCTTTCAATCTTCTTCTTAAGTTGAGATTACAAGCTCTAGTAAGGTTTTTAGGGGAGTTATGAAGGTTGAGTGAAGAAATTTAAGCTTGAGTATAAGCTTAAATGAAGAAACTTTCATGGAGGAATTAGGGAGAGAGTGAGACGGCAAAGGGAGAAAGAAGATGACTATTTGATTTTTTTTTCTTTTCTTTTCTTTTATCTATGTTGGCTTATGGAAGACCACAAAAAAAAAATCTAATTAATTAATTTATTAATTATACACTTATGGCATCATGCATGATATCATGCATGATGTCATCACCTTTACTTTTTCATTTTCTCTTTTTTTTTCTATTAGTTCTTTAATTTAATTCTCGATTCTGAAATTTTCTTTTCTCCGATTTTATTTGACAGTTAGGTCAGGAGTCAGCTCTCGGGGTCAATTGATCAAATTGCCCCTCGTCGGTTCATCCCGGTTTGCAAATAATTCCATATTTCTTCCGGCTCCCTGACCTAATTATTTGACTGGCTTAACAGTTCTTTTTCGTGATTTTCTATTTTCCACTGTGTTCATAAGGGTCCTAAGGACCGCAGCGTCACATTTTACGGTTCAAAATTTGAGTTTAAAATGACTTCAGATGCGTTCGAGGAGGTCACCCATCGCTGTGACTCTCAGCTCGTTTAACTTCTTATGTTCTGTTTTTCTTATTTATACTTAACTAATTGAACATTAGTAATTATTTGTGTTTATGGTTTCTCTAGTTGTCTTAAATATGGTTCTAATCCCCTTAATTGTCCGGACCGACACCGGTCAACGGAACAGTGAAATATACCAGGCTATACAAATAGGGGTGTTACATATGATGTGTTTTGAATGAATTAAAAGTGTATGTAAGCTTGAATGAGTTGAGAAATGGTGTTGGTATTCTTGGAATCAATTATATGTAACAAATCAAGTGAATTAGGGTTTGAACCTAGGGTTTTGGAAGAAAAAAAAATTAGAGAATTGGTCAAATGGTGTGTTTAACCTTGTTTGAGTTGAAAAATGGTCATATGTGACCAATTGTGGTATGTTGGAAGTGTTAGAATTAGGTTTAAATTCGGATTGCTTAGGGACATTTTGCAGGTAGCAGGACCAAGGTCCCTTTCAAGGACCAAAACTAAAAATTTACCAACCCAATTGGTGTGAGGCCAATTGGGAATGAAACTAGACACAAAATGACACATTTTTCATTTAGGAATCATGCCCAGAAAGTGACAAAAACCTAGTGAACAAATTGATGAAATCTGGAACTAGGTATTCTACCCTGTACAAAAATGACCAAATGAACAGTGTTTGTTCATTTGCCATAACTTAGGCTAGGTAGATTCAAATGACCTGATTTTTGTGGCATTAGAAAGGTATGACATAGTACAACAACTTTCATGAAGAACATAAACCCAAATTATGCCCTTAACCAAATAATTTAGCCACCAAAAATTAGTGACCTAAAACTGCTAGAACCAAGTTTGGTGCCCAAAAAATCTGGGTTAAGTCCAATCCGGCCAGCCATGTTCAAATGGCTATAGCTTGAGCTACTAAACTCCAAATGGAGTGATTCAAAAAGGGAAATAAATTTAAGACAATAAGGAACAATTTCTATGAAGAAAACTTAGCCAAATTCTAACAGCAACATGGCCAATGGAAACAAATTAGGTAACCAAAATGTGGTATGTGGGTGAAATTGGAATTGCCATACCTATTAAGCCTTAGAAAGTCAACAAATTTGACTTCAATAGTGTAGTGAATAGTAACCCAGAAATACAAATTTTAAAGAACGTCAAGTTTAGCATATTAAAGTTAGGTAAAAGTAAATTTGAATTTATATTTGGATTTATGATAAGTTAGGATACTGAAACACTGTAAAACTGTGTGTTTCAATGGAAAGGAATGCTGGAAAAGAACCCGAGGGATCGAGTCTGTCACACCCTACCCATCCGTAAGATGTAACATGATCCCGTAGTACATCTAATGAATTACCGTACTTCGCCTACCGATAACCCATTAAATATACTACAAGGGATTTTAAAACAATTTTTTTACTTTTTGGTAGTGGTGAGCGTTTTGGTAGGAATTAAAAATATTTAATTGAAGTTTCAAAACTAGTAAAAAATTTTATCCATTTTTATTTTTTCTCAAATTTTATAAAAATTTCAGCAGAGTGCCGTCTATATTTTGAGAAAACAGTTCTTCAAAACATGTGAAAAACACTTCCAAATAATTTCATTTCACAGCTTCAATCTCTAATAATATCCCAAACAATATAGTCAACCACAATTTAAATCAAAATTCAATTTTCAAATATTGCTAAAATAATTCCATTCATAAATGTGGCATTAAAATTAATTTTACATACACAATCTTAATATGCAGAAAGAAAATCTAAAATAATATTATTATAATTTTATTTGTACAACTGCTCAAACTACAGAGATACATATGCATATTATCATATCTGCATCAAACTAAACTACCAGGGTATAGACAAATACCCATATAAAAATTCTTCAACTGTGCTCCTCTCTGACTGTAGCAGCTCACTCTGTTGTCCTTTTATCTATCTGTGACAGCAAGTTAAACCTATCAATGAGTATAAAAATACTCAGTGGTGCACAATAAAGTATAAAATGCATAATATAAAACATTTATGAACAATTCATCATTCAAAAATCTCACAATCACATTTCAAAATTTTTCAAATCACAGTTATAGCAAATCATAATTTAATAAACACAATGTTGCCAATCAATAACACAACTTAGGCCATGACACAAAATTTTCAAACGTGCCGTGTTGTACACCACGATAAGGCAAACTCACCCCACTAATCGAAATCAATGAGGGAGGTGGCTAGCTAGCTAATGAGTACTCATCCAAACTCACCCCTCAAATTGGGAAGCCTGAGAGGGAGGAAAGTGATCAAATATCAAACTCAACCCCACAAGTAGAGGAGGAACATATTAATATTACCATGCTAAGTGTGAATTAAAAATAATTTTAATCAAGTTATTCAAATATTTTATGCAAAACACAATCAATTTCCAAAGTCACATTGCCATTCACAAAGTGGCAAACAATGGTTCTCAAAACCCATAATTAACACATTGCACAACTAAACAAATTTTCTATGAGAAAATGATAATTTAAGGTTTATTGTGCACAAACCTGACGTGAGTCACCTCTAGGCCTTGACTCAGTCTCTTAGACATTCCGGGTCTTTTTCAGCTGAAACACAAAATTTATAGTGTCTCAGTATCTTTGCCTCACAATAATGCCAATAATTAATTCATATATGTTTAATTCTAGCCCCAATATGCTTAAACTCACATTCTTGAAAATTTTCATGTTGATGTTACTATTCATGATACTATTCAAGTCAAAATATTGACTTTCTAAGGCTTAATAGGTATGGGAATTCTAATTTCACCCACATACCATATTTTGGTTACCTAATTTATTGGTTTTGGTTCCTTTCTCAAAACTTGAGGCTTTTAGGCACAAATTTCAAATTTTCAGTTTTGATGTCTTGTTTTGCACTGTTTCATTGGTCATGTTGCTGTTAGAATTTGGCTTAGTTTTCTTCATAGAAGTTGTTCCTTATTGTCTTAACTTTATTTCCCTTTTTGAATCACTCCATTTGGAGTTTTGTAACTCAAGTTATAGCCATTTGAATCATGGCTGCTGGATTGGTCTAACCCAGATTTTCTGGGTACCAAAACTGGTTATGGCAGTTTTAGGTCACCAAATTTGGGTGGCTAAATGACTTGGTTAAGGGCATAATTTGGATTTGTATTATTCATGAAAGTTGTAGGTCTATATCTCAGCTTTTTACTGGTAAAATTTCAGGACATTTATACCTGCCTAGCCCAAGTTATGACTATAATGTTCATTTGGTCATTTTTGTACAGGTCAGAACACCTAATTCCGGATTTGGTCAATTTGTTCACTAAGTTATGATCACTTTTTGGGCATCATTCCTAAATGAAAAATGTACCATTTTGTGTCTAGTTTCATTCTCAATTGGCCTCACACCAATTGGGTTGCTAAATTTTTAGTTTTGGTCCCTGAAAGAGACCCTGGTCATGCTACCTACAGAATGACCATAATCAATCCGAATTTAAACTTAATTCCATCACTTCCTACACACCACAATTGGTCATACATGACCATTTTTCAACTCAAGCAAGGTCAAATACATCATTTGATCATTTTCAAATTTTTCTCCAATTTTTCACTAGTTCCAAACCCTAATTCATCCATCTTACAATTTTTCATGCAATTAATGTCATTCTAACATACAAGCAACACACCCTTCATTATCCAAGCTCAATTACATGGTTAATTCCATTCAAAAGTATCAAACCCTAAACTTCCTCATGTTGGCTGAATTTTATAGGATTCTAGATAGGCTTGATTTTTCATGTTTTCATGTAATTCTAACTACTTTAATCTTAATTATATACTTATAATTCAATTAAAGTTAAGAAAGAGAGCTTACCTCAAATGGAGCTTTCTAACTTCTTGATTCTTCAAGTTTTCTTCAATTTTTCTCTTTTCAATCTTCTTAACAAGACTCAATTACAAGTTTTAGCCAAGAAATCTATAAATTTTATGGCTAAATTTTAGGGTTTAAGAAGCTTTTAAATGAGCTTCAATGGAGGAAGATGAAAGAAATGAGAGAGATGAGAGAAAGAAAGGCCCACTGCAAGAAGAAGAAAGAAATGAAAAAAATGGCTTTTTAATTTATTTTATTGTCTCTTTAAATGATTATCCTCAAATTTTCAAATTATAAAATTATTAGATTTATTGCATCATGCATGATGTCACGCATGATGTAATAAACTTTTTCAACTTTTTCTTTTTCCTTTTTTTTCATTTATTTTTCTTTTAATTGTTTTTATACAAATTTTGACTTAGTCAATTTAGTTAATTAAATTAAAATTAATTTTTAATGTCATGCATGATGTCACTTGTATGATGTCATTATTCCTATTTTCTTTTCTTTTCTTCTTTTTTTCCTTTCTTTTTCTATTGTTTTTTAATTTAATTCTAGATTCTAAAATTTTCTTTTCTCTGATTTTATTTGGCAGTTAGGTCAGGAGTTAGCTCTAGGGATCAATTGACCAAATTGCCCCTCACCGATTCGACCCGACTTGTAAATAATTTAATATTTCTTTCGGATCCTTGACCTAATTATTTTACCGACTTAACAATTCTTTTCGTAATTTTCTCTTTTCCACTGTGTTCGCAATAGTTCTAAGGACCGCGGCGTCACATTTTATGCTTCAAAATTTGAGTTTAGACTGACCTCGCAGTCACTTCCTGCGAAGGTCACCCATCGCTGTGAGTCTCGGCTCATTTAACTTCTTGTGTTTTGTTTTTCTTATTTATACTTAACTATTTGGTAATTACTAATTATTTGTGTTCAGGGCTTAACTAGGTGTCTTAAGCGTGGTTTTAATTCTCTTAATTGTCCGGACCGACACCGGTCATCGGAACAGTATAATTTACCAGGCTATACAAGTAGGGGTGTTACAATTCTCCCCCCCCTTAAAATAATTTCATCCTCAAAATTGTGTCCACTATCTGTCCTCAATTAGTCATACGTGTTGTTTTCTCATGTTTTTCTCCCATTTCTACATAGCTTCATAATCAGAGTAATGGTCCGTAGCACTTTAACCAACGCTATTTACTCATCGATTGCTTACCTCATGTGCCAAGTTTTTTATGAGCTTCTGTCATAAGTTAAATTCAAATTCATTTTAATTTTAGAGGTAAGCAAATCTGTGTGCTAGTGGATCCACTTTTTCTAGGATCTCGTGTGATCCTATGGGTGAGAACTTAGTTTTACTCTTTTCTTATCAAATCTCTTGATCATTTGATGTAACCTTCAGTTTAGTTTAAAATATTTTAGTCTTTCTTGCTGTTATTTTAGTAATTATTTTCCTTTGTAGTGTTATCTTTCTAGGCCATAGGTCCATAACCATTATCTTACCATCTCCATTTATGACCAAGGCATATGTGTTATTTTGCACTATCTTGTTTGCTTTGGTTTAACTTATTTCTTTCTTGATAAAATAGTTCGAGATATCGTTACGTGTCTTATGTAAGTTGCTTGCCTTGGTGGCAATTCCTCATCTAGTGTTTTTCTCATTTCTTACTGTTTTATTTATTTTTATCTGTCACACCTTACCCCTCTGTAAGGCATGACATGATCCCGTAAAATACCTAATGAACTACCGAACTCTACCTACCGATAACTCATTAAGTATCCTACAAGGGATTTTAAAACTATTTTCTTACATTTTGGAAGTGGTAAGCATTTTGGTAGGAATTAAAATTATTTATTCAAAGTTTCAAAACTACTTAAAATTTTTTTCCCATTTTATTTTTCTGCAAATTTTATAAAAATTTCGGCAGAGTGCCATCTGTATTTTGAGAAAACAGTTCTTCAAATACCTGAGAAAAACACTTCCAGTAAATTTTTCCACAACTCTCAACCTCCAAATAATCTCAATTCAACTCAAAATTCTCATATCAAACCATTTTAAAATAATTCCATCAACATTGCATTCAATAAAGCTAATTTACATTCACAAGTTTAATTTACAGATATAAAATCCAAAAATAATATTATTACAATTTATTATACAGTTGCTCAACTTTACATTGATACATTAAACATTACAATATTTACATCAATTAACTATAAGGGTATAAATAAATACCCGTACAAAAGATCAACGGAAGCTTTTCCGGTTCAGCAGCTCACTTTGCTGCTTTTTCCTTGCTCCTATCTACGACAGCAAAATAAGCTATCGCTGAGTATAAAAATACTCAGGGGTGCACAATAAAAATTTGAAATATAGTACATAAAACATTCATTGGCAAATTACAATTTAAATATTTCACAAGTACATTTCACAATTTATCAAAACTCATTATAGCACAATTTTGGTCAAACGATTTAATAAACATAGTGTTGCCAATTCATACACAACTTAAGCCATGACACAAAATTTTCGATCAATGTAGTGTTGTACACCACGATAAAGCAATTTACAACCCCACTAATCAAAATCAATGAGGGAGGTGGCTAGCTAGCTAATGATTACTCATCCGATCTACAACCTCAATTGGTAAACCAGAGAGGAATGAAAATTAATCGATCTCACCCCATAAATGGAGGAGGAATAATAAGGCACTGTCATGCTAAGTGTGAATCAAAAATCAATTTCGAACATTTTATTCAAATAATTCATGAGAAATCCAATAAATTTCCAAAGTCATAGTTTCATTCACAAAGTGGCAACACAATTCATGAGTAACACCAAATTTTCATAAATCATACTAAATCAATTTTTCAATGACAAAACGCTCAAATAAGGTTTATTGTGCACAAACCTGATGTGAGTCGCCTCTAGGCCTTAACTCAGTCTCTCAGACCTTCCGAGTCTTTTTCAGCTGAAATACAAAATTTATAGTGTCTCAGTATCTTTACTTCATAACAATTCCAATAACTAATTCCAATATGTTTAAACTTACATTTTGCAAATTTTCATGTTGAGGTTACTATTCATGGTACTATTCAAGTCAAAATATTGACTTTTTTATACTTAAAAGGTATGGGAACTCCAACTATCCTCACATACCACATTTTGGTCACCAATTTTGTTGGTTTTGGTCGTTTTCTCAAAACTTAGGTCTTTTAAGCAAAATTGCAAATTTTCAGTTTTGGTGTCTTAGGTTGCACTATTCCATTGGTCATTTTGCTGTGAGAATTGGGCTAAGTTTTCTTCATAGAAATTATTTTTTAATGTCTTAACTTTATTTTCCTTTTTGAATCACTCCATTTGGAGTTTTGTAGCTCAAGTTATAGCCATTTGAATCATGGTTGCCGGATTGGCCTAACCCAGATTTCTGGGCACCAAAACTGGTTCTGGCAGTTTTAAGTCACTAACTTTGGGTGGCTAAATGACTTAGTTAAAGGCATAATTTGGGTTTGTGTTCTTCATAAAAGTTTTATGTCTACATCTCAGCTTTCCACTGGTAAAATTTTAGGTCATTTAGACCTGCCTAGCCCAAGTTATGGGCAAATGAACAAACACTATTCATTTAGTCATTTTTGTACTGGTCAGATTGCCTAAGTCCGGATTTGATTAATTTGTTCACTAGGTTTTGGTCACTTTTTGGGCATGATTCCTAAATGAAAATTGTGTCATTTTGTGTCTAATTTCATTCCCAATTAGCATCACAGCAATTGGGCTTGTAAATTTTCAATTTTTGTCCCTTAAAGGGACCTTGGTCATGCTGCCTGCATACTGCCCATAACTAGTCCGAATTTCCATTTGGTTCTAACACTTCCAACATACACCAATTGGTCACAAATGACCATTTTTCACCTCAAACAAGGTCAAACACACCATTTGACCACTTCTCCAATTTTTTGTCTTCCAAACCCTAGGTGCCAAACCCTAATTCACATAATTTGTTGCATTCAACTACTACAATGCATACCAACATCACTTCCATACTCATACCAACTTACCTACACTTTGAATTCAATCAAATTTATGCATACACACATCAAAACCCTAGCTGGCCGAAATTAAAGTTTGATCCCTCATAATTTTTTTTATTTCATTTCTTTAATTTCTAAGTTACTTTAAATAACTAAGCATGCATTTAACTAGAAATTAAAAGTTTAGCTTACTAACCTCACTTTAAATTTTCACCTTTTCAAGACTTCTTCCTTTCTTCTTCTTTTTATTGTCAAGTTCTCTATCAAAGCTTGAATTCAAGATTTAATGATGGAAGTTTAAATTTCTATGGTGGGATTTAGGGTTTGATCAAGCTCAAAATGAGCTTCCATGGAGTTTGGTGAGGGAGAGGGAGAGAGAGACGGCAAAGTGGAAGAGATGAAGACTTTTGCAATTTTTTTTTTCTTTTATAAATTAATCCCTTATGGAAGACCATAATTATCTAATTTTATTTATTTAATTTTTTAATTATTGTTTATTACATCATTCATGATGTCATGCATGATGTCACTAATTTCCACTTTTCCTTTTTCTTTTTTTTTCTATTTATTTTTTCATTAGTTCTTTAATTTAATTCTTGATTCCAAAATTTTTTTTTCTCTGATTATATTTGATAGTTAAGCCAAGAATCAGCTCTCGAGGTCAATTGACCAAATTGCCCCTCGCTGGTTCGACCTGATTTGCAAATAATTCAATATTTCTTCCCGAACCCTGACCTAATTATCTGACTGGCTTAACAATTCTTTTTCGTGATTTTCTCTTTTCCACTATGTTCGCAATAGTCCTAAGGACCGCAGCGTCACATTTTACAGTTTGAAATTTGAGTTTAAATCTACCTCGCAGTCCTTCCTGAGAAGGTCACCCATTGCTGTGACTCTCGACTCGTTTAACTTCTTATGTTCTGTTTTTCTTATTTATACTTAACTAATTGGCAATTACTAATTATTTGAGTTCAGGGCTTAGCTAGTTGTCTTAAATGTGGTTCTAATCCTCTTAATTGTCCGGACCGACACCGATCACCGGGATAGTGAAATATACCAGGCTATACAAACATGGGTGTTGCAATTCTCCCCCCTTTAAAATAATTTCATCTTGAAATTTTACCTGGTATCAATCTCTAAATAGTTGTGGGTGCTATCTCCTCATGTCCTCTTCTCGTTCCCAAGTAGCCTCCTGGCCCGAATGATGGTTCCACAACACTTTCACTAACGGGATCTGCTTGTTCCGTAGCTGCTTCACCTCATAAGCCAGAATCTCTATGGGTTCTTCTTCATATGTGAGGTCTCAATTTCTTTTACTAGTAGTACATGAGATGGGTCTGATCGATACCTCCTCAACATGGATACATGGAAGACATTATGTATCTTCTCTAACTCTAGAGGTAGTGCCAACCGATACGCCAAATGACCCACTCTTTCCAGAACCTCATATGGCCCGATGAAATGAGGACTCAGTTTCCCCTTTTTGCCGAACCTCATAATTTTCTTCCAATGAGAAACCTTGACGAATACTTTCTCACCCACTGTGTATTCAATATCCCTTCTTTTCAAATCAATATAGGACTTCTGATGGTCTGATGCAGCCTTGAGTCGATCTCTAATCATCCTGATCTTCTCCTCAATCTGCTGAACAATTTCTAGCCCAATCATCTTTCTTTCACCTACTTCATCCCAACACAGGGGAGTTCTGCATTTTCTGCCATACAAAGCTTTATATGGAGGCATCCCAATGCTTGATTGGTAGCTATTGTTATAAGCAAACTCAATCAAAGGCAAGTGTATGTCCTAACTGCCCTCAAACTCAATCACACAAGCCCATAGCATGTCCTCCAAGATCTGAATTACCCTCTCAGACTGGCCATCTGTCTGTGGGTGGAATGTCGTGCTGAAGTTCAATCTAGTTCCTAGGGCTCTTTGAAGACTACCCCAGAATCTAGAAGTGAACCTAGGATCTCTGTCTGATACGATGGATACTGGCACTCCATGTAGTCTCACAATCTCATCAATGTACAACTTGGCCAATCTTTCTAAACTGTAGTCCATCTGAACTAGCAGAAAATGAGAAGACTTAGTCAGTCTATCAACAATAACCCATACTACATCATGACTCTTCTGTGTCCTCGGAAGTCCCATCACAAAATCCATTATTATTCTCTCCCATTTCCATTCTGGTATTGATAGTGGATGTAATAACCCAGTGGGTACTTGATGCTCTACCTTCACTTGCTGACAAGTTAGGCATTTGGAAACAAATTCTGCCACATCTCTTTTCATACCCATCCACCAGTAATGCTCCTTTAGCCCTTTATACATTTTTGTGCCCCCCAGGGTGTATGGCAAAAGGAGACTCATCTGCTTCCTTCAAAATGATCTGCCTCAAATCAACATCATTAGGAACACACATTCTACCCTGGTGTAGCAATAGACCGTCATCTCTTATTGAGAATTGTGGTTTCTTACCTTGCTGGACTTCTTCCAACAACCTCTAATACTTCTTATCATTTTGAGCACCCATTTTGATCTGATCAATCAACACTGGCTGTACATGCCACGCAACTGCTGTCTGTCCCTCATCATTGATCTCTAAGCTGGCATGTAATGATCTCAACTCATGTACCATAGACAAAGGAGTAACCCATAGACTTGCCATAGTCTTGTGACTTAAGGCGTCAGCCACAACATTAGCTTTCCCTGGCTGATAGTTTATCAGACAATCATAGTCTTTTATCAACTCTAACCATCTCCTCTGTCTCAAATTCAACTCTTTCTGAGTGCCCAAATACTTCAAACTCTTATGATCTATGTAGATGTAACACTTTTTCCTATACAAATAGTGTCTCCAGATCTTAAGAGCAAACACTATAGCTATAAGCTCCAAGTCATGTGTTGGATAATTCCTCTCATGCGATTTCAGCTAACGTAATGCATAGGCAATGACATTTCGATCTTGCATCAGTACACAGCCTAACCCATTGTGAGAAGCATCGTTATAAACTGTATATTCTTTACCCGGTGTAGGTAAAGTCAAGACTGGAGCCTCAGTCAAACACCTCTTCAATTCATCAAAACTCTATTGGCATTTATCTGTCCACTGAAATTTCACATCTTTTCGAAGTAATTTGGTCAATGGAGATGCCAACATGGAGAATCCCTTCACAAATCGACAGTAGTATCCAGCTAAACCCAGAAAACTGCGAATCTCCATGATATTTCTGGGTGGCCTCCAATTAAGGACAGCTTCAATCTTACTTAGATCTACCTTGATGCCCTCTACTCATACTACATGCCCTAAGAAAGATATTTCTTTCAGCCAAAATTCTCATTTCGATAATTTGGCGTATAGCTGTTTCTCCCTCAAAGTCTATAGTACAATCCGCAGATGTCTATCATGCTCTTCTGTACTCCTCGAATAGACCAATATATCATCAATGAATACCACAACAAACTGGTTGAGGTATGGTCTGAAGATAATGTTCATCAGATCCATAAAAGCAGCCGGAGCATTAGTTAACCCGAATGGCATGACCAAGAACTCATAATGGCCATAATGGGTTCTGAAGGCAGTTTTAGGAATACTCTATTCTTGTACTTTCAGCTGATAATAACCTGATCTCAAGTCAATTTTGGAGAACACAGCTGCACCCCTCAACTGATCAAATAAGTCATTAATGCAGGGCAATGGATATCTATTCTTTATTGTCACCTTATTCAACTACCGATAATCAATACATAAGCAGAGAGTGCCATCTTTCTTCTTAACAAACAACACTGGCGCTCCCCAAGGTGACACACTGGGGCGGATAAAGCCCTTGTCAAGCAGCTCTTGCAACTGCACTTTCAACTATTTCTATTCGGCTGGTGCCATTCTATATGGTGTTATAGAGATTGGGACCACACCAGGCATAACATCAATCTTAAACTACACCTCTTTCTGGAGGTAATCCTGGCAATTCATCAAGAAAGACATCCTGAAAGTCATATACCGTAGGGATGTCCCTCAGTGCTAGACTCCCCACTTGGGTGTCTATTACATGTGCCAAGTATGCTTCACACCCCTTTCTGATCATCCTTCTAGCTAGTGCAGCCGAAATGATGTTTGATGGCAGTAAATGCCTCTCCCCATGTATTACCACATCATCGAACAGAGGGAGACCAAAAGTGACTGTCTTCAGTCTACAGTAAATCATGGCGTGATGTCTGGCTAACCAATCCATGCCCAAGATAATATCATAATCTCTGAAGGGAATTTCAATCAAATCTAATAGAAAAACATGTCCTTGGATCACCAAAGGACAGTCTCTATAGATTCTGTTGACCCGAACCTCTTGTCCTAACGGACTAGTTACTAGCACTTCAAAACCCATTTAGACACACGGAACAGTAAGTGAACTAACTATGCTAGCACTAGCATACGAGTGGGTTGAACCCGGATCAAACAACACAAATACATCTTGATCAGAGATAAAGAATGTACCAGCTACAACATCAGAAGTCTCAGCCTCTTCTCGCTGTCTCATTGTATAAACCCTGGCTAAAGCACTTCCTTGTGCTGACTGGCCAACAATGCCCTGACTGCCAAAAGCAATGCCTCTACCTCTGCCAACCGATTGTGAACCTCTGGAAGCAGGAATCTGAATAGATCCTTCCGCGGTCGTAAGAGCTGGACCGAATCTAGGAGCACTAGTGCAATCTTTCGCAATATGACCCTTGCCTCCACAGTTAAAACACGCTCATGTTGCCCAATAGCATTCTCCCCATGAATCTTGCCACATGTCTCACAGGGGTCGGGAGGTTGTGAACCCTCGCCGATCATTTGACTGCACCTAGGGGTCTCTGTCCAGAGAATCTGCCCCTTCCAAATCTTCCACCTTGACCTCTGCTAGGCCCACCAAATTTCTTCTTCTTTCCAGAGGTACCACCAGAACTTGGCTCTACTTACTTTTCCCCCTTATCTTTTTTTGATTTCTCATCTTTCTCTGATTTTTCCTTTACTGGGGTCACTTTTGTTTCAATTCTCTCCAACTCAAGTGCTTGAGAAATGAGTTCTGAAAAATTGCTGTGTTTGAATTCCACTACATGCATCCTCAAATTGGGCTTCAAACCTGTCTCAAATCTCTTGCAGCTTGCACCTTGCCTTGCTAGTAGAAAGGAGACTCTCACCATAGTGGCTTAAGCATGAGAACTCCCTCTCATATTCTGCCACTGTTCTATTGCCTTGTTTTAGACTCAGAAATTCTTGTAACTTTTGATCCACATATGTGTCTGGGACGTATTTTTGTCTGAATTCTTTGATGAAGTCATCCCAGGTCAGTACTGGTGGTTCAGCCAAGCTGTGGGGGATGGTTTTCCACTAATCATACGCATCCCCTTGCAGTAGAGATACTGAATATTCAAACTTCAATTCATCTGGGCAGTGCAACTTCTTAAACACTCTATCCATCCTTTCAAGCCATTGCTCTGCCTCTAAAGGGTCCACTGTACCCTTATACTTTATAGCCCCATACTTTAATAACTTGTCATATTGTCTGGCTGGAGGCTGTGGTTGTATCACAGGCGTCTGGGGTGGAGCTTGAGCAGGCATACCCCCAGCTATTTATTGAAACATTGCCGCCATCTGCTGTGCGAACTGTGCAGGAAACTGCGGCATTTGTGGGGATGGTGCCACTGACCCACTGACATTCTGTAGAGCTAGGGCTTCCCCTTGTGCCTCAGCTTCAACAGATTGTTCAACTGAGCGATCCCCTTCTTCCATATCAATCTGAACTTAGGGTATCTCCTGAACAAATAACACAAGGAGATTTCCCTCCGTTAGTTCATATTTATGATGTAATGCACTGTATGTAACAAATAAGGACATTGAGCAGTTGTACTTAGCAAAGAAAAGACACAAATTCATAAGTTAAAACATACTTCAAAAATTTTGCTCTGATACCACTAAAACATGTCACACCTTACCCCTCTGTAAGACATAACATGATCCCCTAGAATACCTAATGAATTACCGAACTTCACTTACCGATAAACTCATTAAGTACCCTACAAGGGATTTTAAAATAATTTTCTTCTTTTTATAAGTGGTGAGCATTTTCTAATAGATATTAAAATCATTTATTCAAAGTTTTAAAACTAGTAAAATTTTTGTCCTATTTTATTTTCCCCAAATTTTATAAAAATTTCGACAGAGTGCCGTCTGTATTTTGAGAAAACAGTTTTTCAAATTCCTGTAAAAAGCACTTCCAATAATTTGTCTCAACAACTTCTTCAATTTCACAACCATCCCAATCAATTTCAATATCACTTATCAATTTCCAAAAATTCAAATCCACAATTTCCAATTGAAATATGATCCAAAATATTACTAATCAATTTCATTCAAATTAAAACAAAATACTTTCATTCATATGTAATTAAATGTAAAACAATTTATATACATCATACTAAAAATTTACATTAGGAAAAATTCAAACTAAAATTTATTACAAACTTTATGCAAACTGCTCAAGACCAGTTTTACATGTCCATACCTTTACATACATTACATACATCAAAATAAATTTTTACAGTCAGGGTATAAAATATACCCGATAACTTCAAAGCAGGTAGCTCCTCAATCCTCAGCAGCTCAGTCTGCTGCTCCTCTAGTCTCTAAATCTGTGACAGTAATAACAGCCATCTTTGAGTACTAGGACTCAATGATGCACAACATACTAAAATAAACTTTATGCAGAATTTAAATCACATTTATTCAAAATTTAAATTAAAAATGAGCAATACATTCAAAACATGACTTATGAAATTTTAATTCAAACAATTTCATTTCAAAAGTCTCAAAACACATTTCATAAAAACACACAATTATATCATGCCATTTGAAACAAATATAATCTCAATAGCCAGAGGCTAAGGACAAGTCACATCACAAGGCTAGCTAGCTCAATTATATGGGAACCCATTCTTTTTCTTCTTCTACTGGCACACACCTCAACACTTCAGCCAGAGAAGAAATCAAAATTCAAAACTGATTACCCCTACTAGTCATGCTAGTGAGGTGTTCAAATATATGGTCATGACACTGTGGTTTCAAAACTTATCTTAACAATTTACTAAACATTTATCACCATTTCAAACACAAACAATTAAACATTTATTACCATTTCAAACAAAAACAATTAATCTTTCAACAATTTAAATTAAAAGCATAATAAACATTTCAAGACAATGATATCACAATTCAATATTTCAATTCATTCAAAACGATGTGCAGTAGAAAATTTACAAAAATTCTATGCTGTGCACAAACCTTTAGCGAGTCGCCTCTTGGCCTTGACTCGATTCCTCGGGTTCTTTCCCGGTGTTCTTTTCCCCTGAAACACACAGTTTCACAGTGTTTCAGTATCATAACTCATCATTATTCCAAAAACAAATTCAAATTCCCTTATACCTAGCTTTAATATGCTAAACTTGACGTTCTTTAAAATTTGTGTTTCCGGGTTACTATTCACGACACTATTCAAGTCAATTTGTTGACTTTCTAAGGCTTAATAGGTATGAGAATTCCAACTTTCCCACATACCACATTTGGGTTACTAAATTTCTTGGTTTTTGTTGTTTTCTCAAAACTTAAGTCTTTTAAGCAAAATTGCAAATTTTCAGTTTTGGTGTCTTATGTTGCACTATTCCATTGGTCATTTTTCTGTTAGAATTTGGCTAAGTTTTCTTCATAGAAATTGTTCCTTATTGTCTTAACTTTATTTTCATTTTTGAATCACTCCATCTGGAGTTTTCTAACTCAAGTTATAGCCATTTGAATCATGGCTGCCGGATTGGACTTAACCCAGATTTCTGGGCACCAAACTGGTTCTAGCAGTTTTAGGTCACCAACTTTGGGTGGCCAAATGACTTGGTTAAGGGCATAATTTGGATTTGTGTTCTTCATGAAAGTTTTAAGTCTATATCTTCAACTTTCCACAGGGAAAATTTCAGGTCATTTAGACCTTCCTAGCCAAGTTATGGCCAAATGAACAAACACTGTTTATTTGGTCATTTTTTGTACAGGTCAGATTGCCTAATCCGGATTTGGTCAATTTGTTCACTAGGTTTTGGTCACTTTTTGGGCATGATTCCTAAATGAAAAATGTTTCATTTTGTGTCTATTTTCATTCCCAATTGGCCTCACACCAATTGGACTTGTAAATTTTTAGTTTTGGTCCCTGAAAGGGACCTTGGTCCTACTGCTTGCAGCATGACCCTAAGCAATCTGAATTTGCATTTGGTTCCAACACTTCTAACATGCTCCAATTGGTCACAAATGACCACTTCTCACTTCAAACTAGGTCAAACACATCATTTAACAATTTCTCACATTTTTCCTCCCAAAACTCAGGTGCCAAACCCTAATTCACCTATTTGTTGCATTTAACTAATTTCAAGAATACTAGCATTACTTCTATACTCATACAAGCTTACCTACACTACTAATTCAATCAAATTCATACATTATCATCACCAACCCTAGCTATCCGAATTTTCCTCTATTCCTCTAACAATTATTTTCTTTTAATTTTAAGTTAAAATCTAAGCTACTTGAACCAAAAATATAGAAATTAAACTAGGAAATGGAAGTTTGCTCACTAACCTCAACCTTTGATTTTCAATCTTTAATTCCCTTCTTCTTTTCTTCTTTATTTCTTGCTCAAGCTTCTTTTCAAGACTAAAAGACTAGGTTTAATTAAGGGGACTATGGGATTTATGGCTAGATCAAAGAGTTCTTTAAGCTTAAAATGAGCTTTAATGGAGGAAAGTAAGGGTGAGGGAGAGAGAGATATGGGGCGGCAACTTGAGGAAGACACTTTTTTTTTTCTTTTCTTTTCTTTTTCTTTTTTATATCTTTAGGAAGACCACAAATTTAAATTAAATAAATTTTAATTATAATAGTTATTGCATCATGCATGAGGTCATGCATGATGTCATCCTTTTTACTTTTCCATTTTCTTTTTTTTTTAATTTTTCTATTAGTTCTTTAATTTAATTCCCGACTCTGAAATTTTCTTTTCTCTAATTTTATTTTACAGTTAGGTCAGGAGTCAGCTCTTGGGGTCAATTGACAAAATTGCCCCTCGCCGATTCAACCCGGTTTAAAAATAATTCAATATTTCTTTTAGATCTCTGACCTAATTATTTGACTGGCTTAACAATTCTTTTTCGTTATTTTCTCTTTTCCACTGTGTTCATAATAGTCCTAAGGACCGCAGCGTCACATTTTACGGTTCGAAATTTGAGTTTAAATCGACTTCGCAGTCCTTTCCGAGAAGGTCACCCCTCGCTGTGACTCTCGGCTCATTTAACTTCTTATGTTATGTTTTTCTTATTTATACTTAACTAATTGACAATCACTAATTATTTATGTTCAGGGCTTATCTAGTTGTCTTAAGTGTGGTTCTAATCCCTTTAGTTGTCCGGACCGACACCGGTCATCGAAATAGTGAAATGTACCAGGCTATGCAAATAGGGGTGTTACAGTCATAATCTTTGAAGGGCATTTCAATCAAATTAGACAGAAAAGTGTGTCCTTGGATCACCAAAGGACAATCCCTATATAGTCTATTTACCCTGACCTCCTGGCCTAATGGACTAGTTACTAACACATCATAGTCCATCGGTACACACTGAATAGTAGTAGAATACATCACACTAACACTGACATATGAATGTGTGGAGCCAGGATCAAACAACACATATACATCTTGGTCAAGGATGGAGAAAATACTAGCTACTATGTCTGATATTTCAACCTCCTCCCTCCGACGCATTGTATACACTCTGACTAGTGCGCCACTAGGTACTGGCTGGTTAATCATGCTTTGACTTTCAGGAGTGTTACCAAGACCCCTACCTCTGCCTCTACTAGTTGGCTGTGACCCTCTAGGTGTAAAGACTTGGGCTGATCCCTCAGATATAGCAGAAGGTCCAGATCGGCGCGGACTAGTACAATCCTTGGTGAAATGTCCGCTCCCTCCACAGTTAAAACATGCACTTGTGGCCTTGAAACAAACCCCACCTTGAGTTCTACCACAAATTTCACATTGCCGTACTAATAGAGCTCCTCGGGGTGTTTGCTGGGTCTGCTAATCAGACCAGGGTGGTCTTTGGCCAAAGAATCTACCTTTGCCAGATCTGCGAGAGCTAGATCCTCCAAACTGTTTCCTCTTACCTGAACCACTTTCAAGTGCTTGAACAGTAGTCTTTTCAGTCTTCTCTTTCTCTTGTGTACCCTTCTTCACTGCCCCTTCTAATTCTATCCTTTCTAGTTCTAGGGCCTGTGAAATTAGCTAAGAAAAATTCTGGTGTCTGAATCACATAACTTGCATTCTCAAATTTGGCCTTAACCCGGCCTCAAACCTCTTACATCTGTCTCTGGGAGTGGAGACTAAGCTTCCTGCATAGTGGCTTAGCCTTGAAAAGTCCCACTCATACTCTGCTATTGTTCTGTCCCCTTGCTTCCGGCTCAAGAATTCTTGTAACTTCATGTCTACATAAGTATCAGGGACCCACTTCTATCGAAACTCCTTCAAAAAGTCTATCCAGGTCAACACAGGTTGCTCAACTAGGCTATGGGGGATGGTCTTCCACCATTCATATGCATCCCCTTGCAATAGAGAAACAGAGTACTCGAACTTCAGCTCTTCTACACACTGTAGCTTTCTGAAAACCCATTCCATTCTCTCTAACCACTATTCTGCCTCCAGTGGGTCTACAGTGCCCTTAAACTCGGTGGTCCCAAATTTCATTAATTTTTCATATTGCGTAGCTAAGAGCTGTGGTTGTGCTGTAGGTGCTTGCATCTGAGCTTAGGGTGGCACATTTCCTGCCATTTATTGGGAAAACATAGACATCTGCTGTGCAAACTGAGCAGGAAACTGCGGTGCTGGAGTAGGAGCTGGAGTGGCTGACCCACTCATGTTCTGGAGTGCTGGGGCTTCCCCTTGAACCTCAGCCTCAACAAATTGTTCCACAGAATGATCTCCTTCTTCCATTCCATTTCCCAAAAAGTTCCACTTCCTGAGATCAAACACAAGGAGGTTGACCTCCGTTAGTGCATATTCATGATGTAAATATATCATATGTATCAATTAAAGACACTTGAGCAGTTGCACTTATCAAAGAAATATTCATACACATAGTCAAAATTTATTAGAAAAACCATGCTCTGATACCACTAAAACATGTCACACCTTACCCCACTATAAGGCATGACATGATCCCGTAAAATATCTAATGAACTACCGAACTCCACCTACCGATAACTCATTAAGTATCCTACAAGGGATTTTAAAACCATTTTCTTACATTTTGGAAATGGTAAGCATTTTGGTAGGAATTAAAATCATTTATTTGAAGTTTTAAAACTACTTAAAATTTTTGTCCCATTTTATTTTTTTGCAAATTTTATAAAAATTTCAATAGAGTGCCGCCTGTATTTTGAGAAAACAGTTCTTCAAATACCTAAGAAAAACACTTCCAGTAAATTTTTCCACAACTACCAACCTCCAAATAATCTCAATTCAACTCAAAATTCTCAGACCAAATAATCCAGAAATTTTCTACTCTCTCATAACAAACACAAGGAGGTTGACCTCCGTTAGTGTATATTCATGATGTAAATATGTAATATGTATCCAACATTTGAGCAGTTGTATTTACTGACAAAATATTTCAAATTCATAGTTCAAAATTTATTTTAAAATCATTGCTCTGATACCACTAAATACGTCACACCCTACCCTTCCGTAAGATGTAACATGATCCTGTAGTACATCTAATGAATTACCGTACTTCGCTTACCGATAACCCATTAAATATACTACAAGGGATTTTAAAACAATTTTCTTACTTTTTGGAAGTGGTGAGCGTTTTGGTAGGAATTAAAAACATTTAATTGAAGTTTCAAAACTAGTAAAAATTTTTGTCCATTTTTATTTTTCTGCAAATTTTATAAAAATTTCAGCAAAGTGCCGTCTATATTTTGAGAGAACGGTTCTTCAAAACCTGTGAAAAATACTTCCAAATAATTTCATTTCACTGCCTCAATCTCCAATAATATCCCAAATAATATAGTCAACCACAATTTAAATCAAAATTTACTTTTCAAATATTGTTAAAATAATTCCATTCATAAACGTGGCATTAAAATTAATTTTACATACACAATCTTAATATATAGAAAGAAAATCCAAAATAATATTTTATAATTTTATCTGTACAACTGCTCGAACTATAGCAGCTCACTCTGCTGCTATGTCCTTTTCTCTATCTGTAGCAGCAAGTTAAAGCTATCACCGAGTATAAAAATACTCAGTGGTGCACAATAAAGTATAAAATGCATAATATAAAACATTTTTAAACAATTCATATTTCAAAAATCTCACAATCACATTTCACAATTTTTCAAATCAAAGTTATAGCAAATCATAATTTTCAAAGGTTAATATAACATAAATTTAATCAAACAATTTAATAAGCATAGTGTTGCGAATTAATAACACAACTTAGGCCATGACACAAAATTTTCAAACATGCTGTGTTGTACACCACGACAAGGCAAACTCACCTCACTAATCGAAATCAATGAGGGAGGTGGCTAGCTAGCTAATGAGTACTCATCCAAACTCACCCCACATACTAGGAAGTCAGAGAGGGAGGAAAGTGATCAAATATCAAACTCAACCCCACAAGTGGAGGAGGAACATTTAATATTGCCATGCCAAGTGTGAATTAAAAATAATTTAAATCAAGTTATTCAAATATTTTATGCAAAACACAATCAATTCCCAAAGTCACACTTCCATTCACAAAGTGGCAACACAGTAGTTCTCAGAACCCATAATTAACAGCATAACTAAACAAATTTTCTATGAGAAAACGATAATTTAAGGTTTATTGTGCACAAACCTGACTTGAGTAGCCTCTAGACCTTGACTCAGTCTCTTAGAACTTCTAGGTCTTTTTCAGCTGAAACATAAAATTTATAGTGTCTCAGTATCTTTGCCTCACAATAATTCCAATAATTAATTCATATATGTTCAATACTAGCCCCAATATGCTTAAGCTCACATTCTTAAAAATTTTCATATTGAGGTTACTATTTATGGCACTATTCAAGTCAAAATATTGACTTTCTAAGGCTTAATAGGCATGGGAATTCTAATTTCACCCACATACCACATTTTGGTTACCTAATTTGTTGGTTTTGGTTCTTTTCTCAAAACTTGAGGCTTTTAGGCACAAATTTCAAATTTTCAGTTTTGGTGTCCTGTATTGCACTGTTTCATTGGTTATGTTGCTGTTAGAATTTGGCTTAGTTTTCTTTTGTTTCTTATTGTCTTAACTTTATTTCCCTTTTTGAATCACTCCATTTGGAGTTTTGTAACTCAAGTTATAGCCATTTGAATCATGGCTGCCGGATTGGTCTAACCCAGATTTTCTGGGCACCAAAATTGGTTCTGGCAGTTTTAGGTCATCAGTTTTGGGTGGCTAAATGACTTGGTTAAGGGCATAATTTGGGTTTGTGTTCTTCATGAAAGTTGTAGTCTATATCTCAGCTTTCTACTGGTAAAATTTCAGATCATTTAGACCTGCCTAGCCCAAGTTATAGCCAAATGAACAAACACTGCTCATTTGGTCATCTTTGTACAGGTCAGAACACCCAATTCCGAATTTGGTCAATTTGTTCACTAAGTTATGGTCACTTTTTGGGCATGAATGCTAAATGAAATGTAACACCCCAAACCTCCTAGTTCTGAATAGTACCATTTTTTGTCTGTGACTAGTATTATTCAAAGACACCTTGAGGACCAAAAATAAATAGAAAATTAATTGAGATAGACACAATAAAAATTCAAGTGAACCAAAGACCTAAGGATTTAACGGGTATCAAAAAAAAAAAAGAAGGATTATGACCAGATGAGGGGCATTTTGGTCAATGCACTTCAAGAGTTGACTTTTGACCAAAATGTAAATTAAATTAAATAAAAATAAAATATTGAATTATGAAGAAATATTGAGGGAAAAATTAGAGCAAAAGTGAAAAGAAAATAAAAGAGGCAAAAAACTAGAATTTAAATTTCATTTTTGACCTAATTAAAATTTAAGG
This sequence comes from Hevea brasiliensis, assembly GCF_030052815.1. Taxonomy (NCBI): domain Eukaryota; kingdom Viridiplantae; phylum Streptophyta; class Magnoliopsida; order Malpighiales; family Euphorbiaceae; genus Hevea; species Hevea brasiliensis. The sequence goes on from NC_079499.1 coordinate 48,136,918, forward strand.
GACCAATGGGCTTTGGACAACTCATTAAATGAATTAAAAAGGAATAAATAAGTATAAAAGAAGACAAAACCCTCTCTTTCTTTCCCATTTAGTTGCCACCCACTCTCTCTCCTTCTCTCTTTCTTTCTTTCTTCTTCTTCCTTCTTTCTCCATTGACACCCATTCTCAAAACTCAATTCCTTACTTTTCCTCTATGGGTTTTGCATCTAATTGGTAGAGAGCATCAAATTAATATTTGATTTAGAGATTAAAAGCAAGGAGAAATAAGAGATTAGAAGAAAATTGAAGATTTGGGGAGTTAGAAGGAAGTCATCAAGAGGTAAGTTCTTTAATGCTCATTTTGTTATACAAACCTTAAATTAAGTTAGATTATGATGAAATTTCATAAGAAAATGAAAGGAAACATGCATGGACCTAAATTAGAGTTTTGGCCAAATTAGAAAAAAAATTAGGGTTTGATATATTTCAATGAAAATGATGATGAAATCAAGCTTAGTTGAAGTAGTATGCATGATTAGAGTAAAGAAATTACATGAAATATGTATAAATTTAATTATGGGAGATTAGGGTTCATGGGAAAATTGGGTTTTGGTGCTAAAGAGAGAAATTGGTGTGTGTAGTGTTAAATTATGATCATTTGAGGTTTATTTAGTTTGAATTGACATTGGGTAGATGAATGGAAGTAACAAAATGATAGGATTAGGGAAAATTGCAAACTTTAGTGTTTGAAAATTGTGGGTTTTGTGCTAGGAAGTGCCATTATTGTGTCAATGCTAAATTATAGTCATTTTAGGTGAATTAAATGTGAATTGAGGTTGGTTAGAGGGAAAAATTGAAGAAATGAAAATTTTAAACCTAGGGCAGAATTTGCACACTGAGTTCATTGTGTTTGACAGCCCATAAAATGAGCTACACAACTCCAATTGGTGTGAAACCAATTGAAAATGAAACTTAAGACATATAGCTAGAATTCTAATGAAGAGACCCACCCTAGAAACTGTCCAGAAATTGCCTAAACCTTGGCTTGAACTTAGAGACACAATTCTGGAACCTGCAGAATTTGACCATATGAACAGTAAACTTTGCATGGCCATAACTCTCTCTAGAAAACTCCGATTTAGGCGATTCTTGAATCAATGGAAACCTAAGACATAGTAGAACATTTCATATGAAGAACTTGAGGACAAATTATGGACTTAACCCATTCAAATTGCTGAGCAAATTTGAATCACCGAATCTGCAGAATTGCAGATTTACCATATGAACAGTAAACTTTGCATGGCCATAACTCTCTCTAAAAAACTCTGATTTAAGCGATTCTTGAACCGGTGGAAACCCAAGACATAGTAGAACATTTCATATGAAGAATATTAGACCAAATTATGGACTTAACTTGACCAAATTGCTGAACAAAATTGGATCAATAAATCTATCAAAACTAAATCTGCAGCATGAATAGTGACGTGAACAGTAATCATGTTTTGGGCATAACTTGAGCTACACAGCTCGGAATTAGGCGATTCAAAAAGGAAAATAAATTTAAGACCTAGATGAAAAATTTTCATGAAGAACACCTCACCAAATTATGATCGAAGCTAGGTAAAATTGGATTCAAAGATTAGGGCACCAAGTTGTCCAAAACCAAAATTTTCTAAAATTTGCAAAACTAACTTGGGATGCATTAGACATGCATATAATGAGTTTTTGGCAGCAATTGAGACTGGTATTGAGGTATTTTATTTGTGTATTTTTAGTAGAAAAAGAAGTTGGAAGGGACAAGGAATAGTGAGTAAAGAGAAAGGAGAGCATTGAAAGTTTGTGCACAACTAACCTTTTTCTTCGTTTTTAAACTTGTAAATTGCTTGGAATGTGTTAAATTGAATGAGTTTGCTTTGAAAAAGTTTACTTTAACTGAAATATGGTTTTTCTCTTGCATTTAAGAAATTTGGGTGTTGCCACCTTTATATGCATATTATGATGAATTTAAATGTGTTTATTGATTTATAAATGTGATTGTTGAGTGGGAAATTTTTGGAAACTGTTTTAAAACAACAGTTAGCATGACAGTCCCTTTCGAAACTCCACAGTAGTAATGGCTACTTGGGGTTGATAATTGATATTGATTATGTGTCCCATTAATAACGGTTAGTGGGGTATGACTACATGAGTGCTCATTAGCTAGCTAGCCTTTCCCTCATTAATAACGGTTAGTGAGGTTGAGATTGCTTTGTCGTGGTGTACAACACGGCACTGATCGTGAAATTTTGTGTCATGGCCTAAGCTGTGTGTTGATTTTGGCAACATTAATGCTTTGTGAATTGTGATTTATGAAGTGTGATTTCTCTTTTGAAATGTTATTCCAATAAATGGCTCTTATGGACTTAGAACTATTGTGAAGTTTTCATGCTTAAGAAAAATATGATTTATTATGCTTTGACAAATTGTGTTTTACCTTAAGTTTTAAAGTTATTAGTTGTGCACCACTGAGTGATATACTCAGCGATAGCTTCTTTATGCTGTCGCAGGTAAGGGAAAAGAGAAGGTTGCCGAGTGAGAGACTTGAAAGCAGTATTTTGGTATTGTTTGTTGGTATTTACGTTAGGTATACCCTTGTGATTCCTTTAGATGTATTTTGTACCTGTATGTATGGATGTACGGACATTGAGCAATTTGTATTTAAAAGCATTGCATTGCTATCACATTTTGAGTTTGTAACTATTTTGTATTTTACTTTGAGACTTATGAAAATGTAACTTTTGCAATATTTAGTCTATCATTATTTCCAATGAATATTTACATGGAATTTCAACTATTCTCATGTAGTTGTCCACAAAAGAATTGATAAGATAAAAAGTTATGGTTTGTTTTAAAATCCTTTATAGCATAACTAATGGGTTATCTGTAGGTGGAGTTTGGTAATTCATTAGGTATGCTACGGGATCATGTCGTGCCTTACAAGGGAGAGGGTGTAACATGTTAAGGGTATCAGAGCTTTGGTTTTTGTATAAGTTTTGAAATTACATATTTGAATAATTTTGACAAGTACAACTGCTCAATTGTCATTATTGATACATATAGTGCATTATATCATAAATATGGACTAATGGAGAAAAATCTCCTTGTGTTGGTTGTTTAGGGAGTAGAATTCCCTGTGTGAAATTGGATTATAATGTGCTAGTGACTAGTCCTTTAGGACAAGAGGTTAGGGTGAACAAATTGTATAAGGATTGTCCTTTGGTGGTCCAAGGACATACATTCTTGTTAGACTTAATTGACATGCTCTTCCGAGATTATGATATCATCTTGGGCATGGATTGGTTAGCCAGGCATCACGCCATGATCGACTGTAGACTGAAGACAGTCACTTTTGGTCTTCCCGAGTATGCAAACATAGTGATACATAGGGAGAGGCAGTTATTGCCATCCAACATCATTTCAGCTGCACTTGCTAAAAATATGATTAGAAAGGGATGTGAAGCTTATCTAGCTCATGTGATAGACACCTAGGTGGAGAGTCTAGATCTTAAAGATATTCCTATGGTATGGGATTTTCCGAATGTATTTCCGGAAGAATTACCAGGATTGCCTCCGAAAAGAGAGGTGCAGTTTGAAATTGAGACTATCCCTAGTGTGGAGCCAATCTCCATCACTTATAGGATGGCACCTGCTGAGTTGAAAGAGTTGAAGGTACAATTGCAGGAATTGTTAGATAAGGGTTTCATCCGCCCTAGCGTGTCACCTTGGGGAGCACCAGTATTATTTGTGAAGAAGAAGGATGGTACTCTCCGCCTATGCGTAGACTACAGACAGTTGAATAAAGTGACCATAAAGAATAGATATCCTCTGCCACAGATCGATGATTTATTTGATCAGTTGAAGGATGCAACTTTATTCTCCAAAATTGACTTGAGATCAAGCTACTACCAGTTGAGGGTGCAGGAACAAAGTATTCCAAAAACTATCTTTAGGACTCGGTATGGCCACTATGAGTTCTTGGTAATGCCATTCGGGTTTACTAATGCTCCAGCTGCTTTTATGGGCCTGATGAACACTATCTTTAGGCCATATTTGGACCAGTTTGTTGTGGTGTTCATTGATGATATTTTGGTGTACTCAAAGAATGTAGAGAAACATGACAAGCACTTGAGGATAGTATTTGTAACACCCCTATTTATATAGCCTGGTATATTTCACTGTTCCGGTGACCGGTGTCAGTCCGGACAATTAAGGGGATTAGAACCATCCTTAAGACAACTAGAGAAACCATAAACACCAATAATTAATGAATGCTAATTAGTTAAGTATAAATAATAAAAAACAGAACATAAGAAGTTAAACGAGCCGAGAGTCACAGCGATGAGTGACCTCCTCGGGAACAATTGCGAAGTCGTTTTAAACTCAAATTTCGAACCGTAAAATGTGACGCTGCGGTCCTTAGGACCCTTATGAACACAGTGGAAAAAAGAAAATCATGAAAAAGAGCTGTTAAGTCAGTCAAATAATTAGGTCAGGGAGCCGGAAGAAATATGGAATTATTTACAAACCGGGTTGAACCGGCGAGGGGCAATTTGGTCAATTGACCCCGAGAGCTGACTCCTGACCTAACTGTCAAATAAAATCGGAGGAAAGAAAATTTCGGAATCGAGAATTAAATTAAAGAACTAATAGAAAAAAAAAAAGAAGATGGAAAAGTCAATGGTGATGACATCATGCATGATGTCATAAAGGATTAATTAATTTATTTTATTAATTTGGGATTTTTGGTCTTCAAAAAGGGGATAAGACTAAAGAAAATAAAACAAAAAAAATTAGAAAAGTGTCTTCTTCTTCCCTTGGTTTGCCACCCCACCTTCTCCCTCTCATCTCCATGGAATTCTTCCATTTAAGCTTACAATTAAGCTTGATTTTCTCCACTTAATCAACATAACTCCCTTAAATACCTCACTAGAACTTATAATCTCAACTTATGAAGAAGAGTATAAGAAGAAAGAAGGGCTAAAGCTAGAGATTGAAGCTTTAAGTTAAGGTTAGTATGTTAACTCCTTATTTTTCTATTTAAATGCATAATTAGTGTTTGAAATGAGCTTGGAACTTGATTAAATGAAACAAATATGGGGGAAGGACCATTGCTGAAATTTTAGTCTGGTTGAAGGGAGTATGAATTGCATGAATTTAATGAGATTGAATGAGTGTAGAAACCTTAATTGGTTGAATGATTAGCATTAAAACCATTAATGTAGTTAAATACAATGAATTAGTGAGATTAGGGTTTGAATGTTAGGGTTTGTGAACCAAATTTTGGAGAAATGCATAAATGATATCTTTGACCAATTGTGGACTGAAAAATGGTCAATAATGACCAAAGGAAATGTGTGGGAATTATTAGCATGGGAGTCAAATTCGTAGGTCAAATGGTCATGCTGCTGGTAGCATGACCAAACCAACCTTGAAGGACCAAAACGGAAATTTTACAAGTCCAATTGATATGCCAGCAATTGGAGATGAAAATAGACATAAAATAGCATAATTTTCATTGAGGAACCATGGCAAAAAACTGGCTAAAACTTGGTGAACCAATTGACCAAAGTGAAATGAGAGTAGGCTGCCACTGCACCAAACTGACCAAATGAATAGTAACTATTCATTTGGTCATAATTCCAGCTAGACAGGTCAAATTGACCTGAAATTTTACCAGCAATTAGATAAGATATAGATCTAAAACTTTCATGAAGAATACCAACCCAAATTATGCCATTAACCCATTCAAATTATTGAGCAAAGTTGAGTTACTGTACCTGCAAAACTGCAGGATTGCCATTTGAGCAGTAATGTTTGAATGGCTATAACTCTCTCTAGAAAACTCTGATTTAGGTGATTCTTAAACCGATGGAAACCTAAGACATATTAGAACATTTCATATGAAGAAAGTTAGACCAAATTATGAACTTAATTTGATCAAATTACTGAACAAAGTTGGATCAAAAACCTGCCAGAACCATAGTTGCAGTATGAACAGTGCACGTGAACAGTAACTGTATTTTGGCTATAACTTGAGCTACAAAACTCCGATTGGGGTGATCCAAAAATGAGAATACACTTAAGACAATAAGGAATATTTTCTATGAAGGAAGTTTTGCCAAATTCTAATAGTAGATTGACAATGGAATAGTGCAACTTCGGAGCACCAAAACCGAAAATTGGCAATTTTGCCAAAATGACCTAAGCTTTGAGAAAATGACCAAAACCAACAAGTTTAATGACCAAAATGTGGTATGTGGGTGAGGTTGGAGTTCCTATACCTATTAAGCCTTAGAAAGTCAACTATTTGACTTGAATAGTGTAGTGAATAGTAACCCGAAACACAAAATTTAAAGAACGTCGAATTTAGCACGTTAGAGCTAGGTAATTGTGAAGCTAAATTTATTTTGGATTTATGTTAAGTTCTAGTACTGAAACATTGTAAAATTGTGTGTTTCAGTTGAAAAGAATATCGGGAAGGAACCCGAGGAACCGAGTCGAGGCTAAAGGACGACTCGCTTGAGGTTTGTGCACAATAAACCCTATTTAAGCATTTTATCCTTGAAAAATTGATTTAATACGCATTATGAATTTATGAACTTTTGTGTTGCCACCTTGTGATCAAATTGTAACTTTGGAAATTGATTTGATTTTTGTATGCAATATTTGAATGAAATGTTTGAAATGGATTTTTGATTCACACTTAGCATGACAGTTACTTATTATTCCTCCTCCATTTATGGGGTTGAGATCGTTTATTTTCCTCCCTCTCTGGCTTACCAGTTGAGGTTGTAGATCGAACGAGTACTCATTAGCTAGCTAGCCACCTCCCTCATTGATTTCGATTAATGGGGTTGTAGATTGCTTTGTCCTGGTGTACAACACGGCATTGATCGGAAATTTTGTGTCATGACTTAAGTTGTGTATGACTCTGGCAACACTGTGTTTATGAAATTGTTTGACTAAACTATGTTTAATGGATTATTTGACAAAATGGTATCATTATGGACTTTGATATTTGCAAAATGTGACTGAGAAATATTTAAATTGTGTTTGGCAATGAATGATTTATTTGTTGTATTTTAAATTTTTATTGTGCACCACTGAGTATTTTTATACTCAGCGATAGCTTATTTTGCTGTCGCAGATAAGAGCAAGGAGAAAGCAGCAGAATGAGCTGCTGGTAAATCGAGGACTACTCTGATCATTTTGTACAGGTATTATTTTATACCCTTGTAGATAATCTTGATGTAAATATAAAAATGTTGTATGTATCAATGTAGTTGAGCAGTTGTAAATAAATTGTAATAATATTATTTTGGATTTTCTATGGTAATTTAATATTTGTACATATGAATTCCCTGCTTTATGTTTTGTGAATGGAATTATTAAATATTCTAAGTTGACAAATTTGATTTGGATTGTGGAACTATTTTGGAATGAATTGATTTGAGTTGAATTGTGAATTATTGAAGGTTGGGAGTTGTGAAACATTTTTGGGAGTGTTTTTCCCAGGTATTTGAAGAACGCTTTTCTCCAAAAACAAACGGAACTCTGTCAAAATTTTTATAAAATTTGCGGCAAAATTTAAAATGGACAAAATTTTTACTAGTATTTAAGCTTTGAATAAATGGTTTTTAATTCTCACTAAAATGCTCACCACTTCCAAAATGTAAGAAAATCATTTTAAAATCCCTTATAGGGTACTTAATGGGTTATCGGTAGGTGAAGTTCGGTAGTTCATTAAGTATTCTACGGGATCATGTTATGCCTTACGGAGGGGTAAGGTGTGACAGTATTGCAGACTTTGAGGGAGAAGCAGTTGTATGCCAAATTGTCGAAATGTGAGTTTTGGCTAAAGGAGATTTCATTTTTGGGGCATATTATATCTACAGAAGGTATCCAGGTGGATCCTAGCAAAGTTGAAGCCATTCTTAATTGGAAGCCACCCAAAAATGTCACAGAAGTTCGGAGTTTCCTTGGTTTGGCTGGGTATTACCGAAAGTTTGTGAAGGGATTCTCCATGCTAGCATCTCCACTGACCAAGCTACTTAGGAAGGATGTAAAATTTCAGTAGACTGATCGATGCCAGGAAAGTTTTGATGAGTTAAAGAGGCGTTTAACTGAAGCTCCAGTCTTAACCTTGCCCACATTGGGTAAGGAATATACCATATATAGTGATGCTTCTCATAAGGGATTAGGCTGTGTATTGATGCATGATAGAAACGTCATTGCCTATGCTTCACGCCAGCTTAAACCGCATGAGAGGAATTATCCTCCTCATGACTTGGAGCTAGCAGCCATTGTCTTTGCCTTGAAGATCTGGAGACATTACTTGTACAAAGAGAGATGTTATATATACACAGATCATAAAAGTTTGAAATACTTGGGCACACAGAAGGAGTTAAATTTAAGGCAGAGGAGATGGTTAGAGCTGATAAAAGATTATGATTGCTTGATAGACTATCAGCCTGGAAAGGCAAATGTTGTAGCTAATGCTTTAAGTCGCAAGACTATGGCTAGTTTGAGGGTTTCTCCTTTGTCCATGGTGCATGAATTAAGGGCATTGCATGTTAATTTGGAGATTAATAAAGATGGGCAGATGGTAGCTACTTGGCAAGTGAAGCCAATGCTGGCAGAACAAATTAAAGTAGTTGCACAAAAGGATGATAAGTATGTGAAGTTAATGGAAGAGGCTCGGGATGGCAAGAAACCAGAATTATCAATAAATGATGAGAGCTTGTTATTAGATAAGGGCAAAATGTGCATTCCTGAAAATGTTGAACTGAGGTAGACCATTTTAAAGGAAGCACATGATTCACCTTTTGCAATACTCCCTGGTGGAACCAAAATGTACAGAAGTGTGAAAGAGCACTATTGGTGGAGAGGAATGAAGAAAGATATTGCATAATATGTTGCCAAATGCCTAACTTGTCATCAAGTAAAGGCAGAAAACCAAGTGCCTGCGGGGTTACTACAACCATTGCTAATTCCCGAGTGGAAATGGGAAATAATCACTATAGATTTCATGACAGGACTTCCACGTACACAAAAGAATCATGATGCAGTTTGAGTTATTGTTGATAGATTGACCAAGTCTGCACACTTTTTGCTAGTGAGGATGGATTACAGCCTAGAAAGATTGGCCAAACTGTACATTGATGAAGTGGTGAGGTTGCACGGAGTGCAAGTGTCTATTGTGTCTGATAGAGATCCTAGGTTCACTTCTAGATTCTGGGGTAGTCTCCAAAAAGCCCTAGGAACTAGATTGAAATTCAATATAGCATTCCATACTCAGACAGATGGCCAGTCTGAAAGGATCATTCAGATTTTAGAGGACATGCTTAGGGCTTGTGTGATTGAATTTGAGGGAAGTTGGGACTCACACTTGCCTTTAATTGAATTTGCCTACAACAACAGTTATCAGTCAAGCATCGGGATGCCTCCATACGAAGCACTTTATGGTAAAAAGTGTAGAACTCCCTTGTATTGGGATGAAGTTGGCGAGAGGAAGTTGATTGGCCTAGAATTAGTGCAGCAGACGGAAGAAAAGGTTAAGCTCAATAGAGACAGACTCAAAGTTGCAACGGATAGGCAGAAGTCCTACATTGACCTAAAAAGAAGAGATATTCAGTACAGTTTGGGTGACAAGGTGTTCCTGAAAGTTTCTTCATGGAAGAGGATCATGAGGTTTGGTAGAAAGGGGAAACTAAGTCCTCACTTCATTGGGCCGTATGAGGTTCTGGAAAGAGTGAGTCCATTAGCATATAGACTTGCATTGCCTCTAAAGTTGGAAAAGATTCACAATGTCTTCCATGTCTCCATGTTGCGGAGGTACAGATCAGACCCCTTTCACATTTTGCTAGTAAAGGAGATTGAGGAGAATCCAGACCTGACATATGATGAAGAGCCCATAAAGATCTTGGCACATGAGGTGAAGCAACTGAGGAACAAGCAAATACCTCTAGTGAAAGTGCTGTGGAACTATCATTCAGGCCAGCAGGCTACATTGGAGCGTGAGGAGGACATGAGGAGACAGCACCCACAACTATTCAGAGACTGAGACCAGGTAAATTTCGAGGACGAAATTTATTTTTAAGGAGGGGAGAATTGTAACACCCTGAACCTCCAAGTTATGAATAATACCATTTTTGGTCCGTGACTAGTACTATTCAAAGACACCTTGAGGACCAAAAATAAATAGAAAATTAATTGACATAGACACAATAAAAATTCAAATGAACCAAAGACCAAAGGATTTAACGGGTATAAAAAAAAAAAAAGGATTATGACCCGATGAGGGGCATTTTGGTCAACTCACTTCAAGAGTTGACTTTTGACTAAAATGTAAATTAAATTAAATGAAAATAAAATATTGAATTATGAAGAAATATTGAGGGAAAAATTAGAGTAAAAGTGAAAAGAAAATAAAAAAGGCAAAAATCTAGAATTTAAATTTCATTTTTGACCTAATTAAAATTTAAGGGACCAATGGGCTTTGGACAACTCATTAAATGAATTAAAAAGGAATAAATAAGTATAAAAGAAGACAAAACCCTCCCGTTCTTTCCCATTTAGTTACCACCCACTCTCTCTCCTTCTCTCTTTCTTTCTTTCTTCTTCTTCCTTCTTTCTCCATTGAATCCCATTCTCAAAACTTAATTCCTTGCTTCTCCTCTATGGGTTTTGCATCAAATTGGTAGAGAGCATCAAATTAATATTTGATTTAGAGATTAAAAGCAAGGAGAAACAAGAGATTAGAAGAAAATTGAAGATTTGGAGAGTTGGAAGGAAGTCATCAAGAGGTAAGTTCTTTAATGCTTATTTTGTTATACAAACCTTAAATTAAGTTAGATTATGATGAAATTTAATAAGAAAATGAAAAGAAACATGCATGGAACCTAAATTAGGGTTTTGGCCAAATTAGAGAAAAATTAGAGTTTGATATATTTCAATGAAAATGATGAAGAAATCAAGCTTAGTTGAAGTAGTATGCATGATTAGAGTAAAGAAATTGCATGAAATGTGTATAAATTTAATTATGGGAGATTAAGGTTCATGGGAAAATTAGGTTTTGGTGCTAGAGAGTGAAATTGGTGTGTGTAGAATTAAATTATAATCATTTGAGGTTTCTTTAGTTTGAATTGACATTAGGTTGATGAATAGAAGTAACGAAATAGAAGGATTATGGAAAATTGAAAACTTTGGTGTTTGAAAATTATGGGTTTTGTGCTAGGAAGTGCCATTGATGTGTCAATGCTAAATTATAGTCATTTTGGGTGAATTAAATGTGAATTGAGGTTGGTTAGAGGGAAAAAATTGAAGAAATGAAAATTTTAAACCTAGGACAAAATTTGCACACTGAGTTCAGTGTGTTTGACAGCCCATAAATTGAGCTACACAGCTCCAATTGGTGTGAAACCAATTGGAAATGAAACTTAGGACATAGGGCTAGAATTTTCATAAAGAGGCCCACCCCAGAAACTGCCCAGAAATTGCCTAAACCTTGGCTTGAACTTAGAGACAAAATTCTGGAACCTATAGAAATTAACTGTATGAATAGTAAAATTTGCATAGCGATAACTCTCTCAAGAAAACTCCTATTTAGGCAATTCTTGAATCGATGGAAACCTAAGACACAGTAGAACATTTCATATGAAGGACTTGAGGCCAAATTATGAACTTAACCAAATCAAATTGCTAAGCAAAGTTGAATCACCGAATCTGCAGAATTGCAGATTTACCATATGAACAGTAAATTTTGCATGGCCATAACTCTCTCTAGAAAACTCTGATTTAGGCGATTCTTGAACTGATAGAAACCTAAGACATAGTAGAACATTTCATAGGAGGAACATTAGACCAAATTATGGACTTAACTTGACCAAATTGCAGAACAAAATTGGATCGATAAATCTGCCAAAACTAAATCTGCAGCATGAACAGTGACATGAACAGTATTCATGTTTTGGGTATAACTTGAGCTACACAGCTCGAAATTAGGCGATTCACAAAGGAAAATAAAGCTAAGACCTAGATGAACAATTTTCATGGAGAACACCTCATCAAATTATGATATAAGCTAGGTAAAAATTGGATTCAATAATTGGGGCACCAAGTTATCCAAAACCAAAATTTTCTAAAATTTACAAAGCTAACTTGGGATGCATTAGACATGCATATAATGAGTTTTTGGCAGCAATTGAGATTGGTATTGAGGTATTTTATTTGTGTATTTTTAGTAGAAAAAGAAGTTGGAACGGACAAGGAATAATGAATAAAGAGAAAGGAGAGCATTGAAGGTTTGTGCACAATTAACCTTTTTCTTCGTTTTTAAACTTGTAAATTGCTTGAAATGTTTTAAATTGAATGAGTTTGCTTTGAACAAGTTTACTTTGACTGAAATATGGTTTTTCTCTTGCATTTAAGAAATTTGGGTGTCGCCAACTTTATATGGATATTATGAAGAATTTAAATGTGTTTATTGATTTATAAATGTGATTGTTGAGTGGGAAATTTTTAGAAACTGTTTTGAAACCACAGTTAGCATGACAGTCCCTTTCGGAACTCCCCTGTAGTAACGGCTACTTGGGGTTGATAATTGATATTGATTATGTCTCCCATTAATAACGATTAGTGGGGTAAGACTACATAAGTACTCATTGGCTAGCTAGCCTTTCCCTCATTAATAACGGTTAGTGAGGTTGAGATTGCTTTGTTGTGGTGTACAACACGGCACTGATCGTGAAGTTTTGTGTCATGGCCTAAACTGTGTGTTGATGTTGGCAACACTAATGCTTTGTGAATTGTGATTTATAAAGTGTGATTTCTCTTTTAAAATGTTATTCCAATAAATGGCTCTTATGGACTTAGAACTATTATGAAGTTTTCATGCTTAAGAAAAATGTGATTTATTATGCTTTGACAAATTGTGTTTTATCTTAAGTTTTAAAGTTATTAGTTATGCACCACTGAGTGATATACTCAGCGATAGCTTTTTTATGCTATCGCAGGTAAGGGAAAAGAGAAGGCTGCCGAGTGAGAGACTTGAAAGCAGCATTTTGGTATTGGTTGTGGGTATTTACGTTAGGTATACCCTTGTGATTCCTTTGGATGTATTTTGTACCTATATGTATGAATGTACTGACATTGAGCAGTTTGTATTTAAAAGCATTGCATTGCTATCACATTTTGAGTTTGTAACTATTTTGTATTTTACTTTGAGACTTATGAAAATGTAACTCTTGCAATATTTAGTCTATCATTATTTCCAATGAATGTTTATATGGAATTTTAACTATTCTCATGCAGTTTTCCGTAAAAGAATTAATAAGATAAAAAGTTATAGTTTGTTTTAAAATCCTTTGTAGCATAACTAATGGGTTATCTGTAGGTGGAGTTCAGTAATTCATTAGGTATGCTACGGGAACATGTCGTGCCTTGCAAGGGATAGGGTGTGACATGAAAAATGTGCCATTCTGTGTCTAGTTTCATTCCCAATTGGCCTCACACCGATTGGGTTGGTAAATTTTCAGTTTTGGTCCCTGAAAGGGACCCTGGTCATGCTGCCTGCGGAATGACCATAATCAATCCGAATTTAAACTTAATTCCAACACTTCTTACACACCACAATTGGTCATACATTACCATTTTTCAACTCAAGCAAGGTCAAACACATCATTTGATCATTTCTCAAAATTTTCTCCAATTTTTCACAAGTTCTAAACCCTAATTCATCCATCTTACAATTTTTCATGCAATTAATGTCATTATAGCATACAAGCAACACACCCTTCATTATCTAAGCTCAATTACATGGTTAATTACATTCAAAACTATCAAACCCTAAACTTCCTCATGCTAGCTAAATTTTATAGGATTCTAGACAGGCATGATTTTTCATGTTTTCATGTAATTCTAACTACTTTAATCTTAATTCTATACTTATAATTCAATTAAAGTTAAGAAAGAGAGCTTACCTCAAATGGAGCTTTCTAACTTCTTGATTCTTCAATTTTTCTCTTTTCAATCTTCTTAATAAAACTCAATTACAAGTTTTAGCCAAGAAATTTATAAATTTTATGGCTAAATTTTGGTTTTTAAGAAGCTTTTAAATGAGCTTCAATGGAGGAAGATGAAAGAAATGAGAGAGATGAGAGAAAGAAAGGCCCACGGCAAGAAGAAGAAAGAAATGAAAAAAATGGCTTTTTAATTTATTTTAATGTCTCTATAAATGTTTATCCTCAAATTTTCAAATTATAAAATTATTAGATTTATTGCATCATGCATGATGTCATGCATGATGTAATAAACTTTTTTAACTTTTTCTTTTTCCTTTTTTTTTCATTTATTTTTCTTTTAATTATTTTTATACAAATTCTGACTTAGTCAATTTAGTTAATTAAATTAAAATTAATTTTGATGTCATGCATGATGTCACTTGTATGATGTCATTATTCCTATTTTCTTTTATTTTCTTTTTTTTTCCTTTCTTTTTCCTGTAACACCCCCGTTTGCATAGCCTGGTAGATTTCACTGTTCCGGTGACCGGTGTCAGTCCAGACAATTAAGGGGATTAGAACCATACTTAAGACAACTAGAGAAACCATAAACACCAATAATTAGTGATTTCCAATTAGTTAAGTATAAATAAGAAAAACAGGACATAAGAAGTTAAACGAGCCGAGAGTCACGGCGATGGGTGACCTCCTCGGGAACGACTGCGAAGTTGCTTTAAACTCAATTTTTGAACCGTAAAATGTGACGCCGCGGTCCTTAGGACCATTATGAACACAGTGGAAAAGAGAAAATCGCGAAAAGGAACTGTTAAGTCAGTCAAATAATTAGGTCAGGGAGCCGGAAGAAATATGGAATTATTTGCAAACCGGGATGAACCGGCGAGGGGCAATTTGGTCAATTGACCCCGAGAGCTGACTCCTGACCTAAATGTCAAATAAAATCGAAGAAAAGAGAATTTTCGAATCGAGAATTAAATTAAAGAACTAATAGAAAAAAATAAAAAATAAAAAAAAAGAAAGGAAAATCAAAAAGTAAAAAGGTGATGACATCATGCATGATGTCATAAACAAATTAATTAAATTATTTATTAAATTGATTTGTGGTCTTCCATAAGCCAAGTTTATAAAATAAAAGAAAAAAAATGGTCATCTTCTCACTTTCCCGTCTACACTCTTTCTCTCTCTCTTTTCTCCTTTGTTCCTCCATAGCCATGAAAAATCAGGCTTTTAAAGCTTGAATCAACCCCATAAATCCCACAAATTTCTTATGTAAATCTTATTGTTGGATCTTGACAAGCTTATTGAGAACAAAAAGAAAGAAGAAATTAGAAGAATTGGAGCTTTTGGAAAAAACTTCAATTGAAATATGTTGATCCAACCTTTTCTTTAAGTAAAAATGTTTGAATTAGAGTAGAAATGGATAGAATAACATGAAAAATTGAGAAAATTATGTATGAGAATAAAGATGTAAATTTCAGCCAGCCATGCGATTGTGAAGTGTTTATATGTTTTAGTTCAAGTAAATGTGTGTACAAGCCTAATTGAGCAAGTAGATGTGATTGGCACACTTTGATTTGATGAATTTTAATAAATTAGAAATTAAGGTTTGAATGTTAGGGTTTGTGAACCAAAATTTGGAGAAATGAGTAAATTGCATGTTTGAACTAATGTGAGGTGAAAAATGGTCAATAATGACCAAAAGAGATGTGTTTGAATTGTTGGAAGTGAAGCCAAATTCGGAGGTTGCATGGTCATGCTACTGGCAGCATGACCAAGCCAACTTTGAAGGACCAAAACGGAAATTTTACAAGTCCAATTGATATGCCACCAATTGGGGATGAAAATAGACATAAAATGACACAATTTTCATTAAGGAACCATGCCCAAAAACTGACCAAAACTTAGTGAACCAATTGACAAAAGTGAAATGAGAGCAGGCTGTCAGTGCACAAACTGACCAAATGAACAGTAATTGTTCATTTGGTCATAACTCGAGCTAGGAAGGTCAAAATGACCTGAGATTTTACCAGTAATTAGATAATACATAGATCTAAAACTTTCATGAAGAACACCACCCCAAATTATGCCACTAACCTAATCAAATTATTGAGCAAAGTTGAGTTACTGAACCTGTAAAACTACAGATTTCCATTTGAATAGTAAAGTTCCAATGGTTATAACTCTCTCTAGAAAACTCCGATTTAGGCGATTTTTGAACCGATTGAAACCTAAGACATAGTAGAACATTTTTTATGAAGGAAATTAGACTAAATTATGGACTTAACTTGATCAAATTACTGAACAACGTTGGATCAAAAATCTGCCAGAACCTAAATTGCGGTATGAACAGTGCACGTGAATAGTAATTGTATTATGGCTATAACTTGAGCTACAAAACTCCCATTGGGGTGATCCAAAAATGAGAATACACTTAACACAACAAGGAACATTTTCTATGAAGGAAGGATTGCCAAATTCTAACAGTAGATTGACCAATGGAATAGTGCAACTAGGAGCACCAAAACTAAAATTTGACAATTTTGCAAAAAGAACTTAAGCTTTGAGAAAATGACCAAAACCAACAAGTTTGGTGACCAAAATGTGGTATGTGGGTGAAGTTGGAGTTCCCATATCTATTAAGCCTTAAAAAGTCAACAATTTGACTTGAATAGTATAGTGAATTGTAACCCGAAACACAAAAACTTCGAGAACGTCGAAATTAGTACATTAAAGGTAGATAAAAATGAAGTGAAATTTATTTTTGGATTTATGCTAAGTTATGGTACTGAAACACTGTGAAACTGTGTGTTTCAGCTGAAAAAGACTTGGAAATTCGAAGAGACTGAGTCAAGGCTTCAAGGCGACTCAAGTCAAGTTTGTGCACAATAATAATTATTTAAATATTTTAATCTCAAAAATTTGACATCTTTGATTAATTATGTACTGTGTTGCCATTTTATAATCGTAAATGTGACTTTGGAAATTGATCAAATTTCTCATAAATTATTGTATAAATTGTTTTGAATTGATTTTATGTTCACACTTAGCATAACAGTACCACATTATTCCTCCTCCATTTATGGGGTTGAGATCGTTTATTTTCCTCCCTCTCTGGCTTGCCAGTTGAGGTTGTAGATCGGATGAGTACTCATTAGCTAGCTAGCCACCTCCCTCATTGATTTCGATTAATGGGGTTGAGATTGCTTTGTCGTGGTATACAACGCGGCATTGATCGGAAATTTTGTGTCATGGCTTAAGTTGTGTATGACTTTGGCAACACTGTGTTTATGAAATTGTTTGACTAAACTGTGTTTAATAGATTATTTGACAAAATGATGTTATTATGAACTTTAATATTTGTGAAATGTGATTGAGAAACATTTAAATTGTGTTTGGCAATGAATGATTTATTTATTGCATTTTAAATTTTTATTGTGCACCACTGAGTATTTTTATACTCAGCGATAGCTTATTTTACTGTCGCAGATAAGAGTAAGGAGAAAGCAGTAGAGTGAGCTGCTGTTAAATCGAAGACTACTCTGACCATTTTGTACGGGTATTATTTTATACCCTTATAGATAATCTTGATGTAAATATAAAAATGTTGTATCTATCAATGTGGTTGAGCAGTTGTAAATAAATTGTAATAATATTATTTTGGATTTTCTTCTGTAAATTTAGTATTTGTACATATAGATTTCCTGCTTTATGCTTTGCGAATGGAAATATTAAATATTTTGAGATGAGAAATCTTGAATTTTATTGTGAAATTATTTTGAAGTGTGTTGAACTGAGTTGATTGAGTTATTGAAGGTTAGGAGTTGTGAAATATTTTTGGAAGTGTTTTTTTTAGGTAATTGAAGAACTGTTTTCTCCAGTTTTCAAACAGAACTCTATCAAAATTTTTATAAAATTTGCGGTAAAATTTAAAATGGACAAAATTTTTACTAGTATTTAAGCTTTGAATAAATGGTTTTTAATTCTCACTAAAATGCTCACCACTTCCAAAATGAAAGAAAATCGTTTTAAAATCCCTTGTAGGGTACTTAATGGGTTATCGGTAGGCGAAGTTCGGTAGTTCATTAAGTATTCTATGGGATCATGTTATGCCTTACGGAGGGGTAAGGTGTGACATGTTTTAGTAGTATCAGAGCATGGTTTTTCAATAAATTTTGACTATGTGTATGAACATTTTATTGATAAGTACAACTGCTCAAGTGTCTTTAATTGATACATATGACATATTTACATCATGAATATGCACTAACGGAGGTCAACCTCCTTGTGTTTGATCTCAGGAAGTAGAAATTTTGAGAAAACGGAATGGAAGGAGGAGATCATTCCGAAGAACAATCTGTTGAGGCTGAGGTTCAAGGGGAAGCCCCAGCACTCCAGAACGTGAGTGGGTCAGCCACTCCAGCTCCTGCTCCAGCACCGCAGTTCCCTGCTCAATTTGTACAGCAGATGGCTGCGTTCTTCCAGCAAATGGCAGGTAATGTGCCACCCCAAGTTCATATGCCAGTACCTGTAGCACAACCACAGCCCTCAGCTCGACAATATGAAAAGTTGATAAAATTTGGGGCCACCGAGTTTAAAGGCACTGTGGATCCACTGGAGGCAGAACAGTGGTTGGAAAGAATGGAACGAGTTTACAGAAAACTGCAGTGTACGGAAGAGATGAAGTTCGAGTATTCTGTTTCCTTGTTACAAGGGGATGCATATGAATGGTGGAAGACCATCCCCCACAGCCTGGTTGAGCCGCCTGTGCTGACATGGACAGACTTCCTGAGGGAATTCAGGCAGAAATGGGTTCCTGATGCATATGTAGATAAGAAGTTGCAAGAATTCCTGAGTTTGAAACAAGGGGACCAAACCATAGCAGAGTATGAGAGAGACTTCTCAAGGCTAAGCCACTATGCTGAAAGCTTAGTCTCCACCCCCAGAGATAGATGCAAGAGGTTTGAGTCCGGATTAAGGCCGAATTTGAGAATGCAAGTCGTGGGTTTTCGACATCAGAATTTTGCCGAATTGATCTCACAGGCCCTGGAACTGGAAAGGATAGAATCTGAAGGGGCAGTGAAGAAAGGTACACAAGAAAAAGATAAGACTGAAAAGAGTACTGGATAAGCATCTGAAAGTGGTTCTGGCAAGAGGAAACAGTTTGGGGGATCCAGCTCCTGTAGATCCGGCAGAGGCAGATTCTCTGGCCAAAGACCAGCCCGGTCTGGTCAGCTGACCCAACAAGCTTCTCGAGGATCTCTATCAGTACGACAGTGTGAAACTTGTGGGAGAACTCATGGTGGGGTTTGTTTCAAGGCCACCGGTGCATGTTTTAATTGTGGAGGGAGCAGACATTTTGCTAAGGATTGCACTAGTCTGCGCCGGTCTGGATCTTTTGCTACATCCAAAGGATCAGCCCAAGTCTCTGCACCTAGAGGGTCACAGTCAGCTACTAGAGGTAGAGGCAGAGGTAGGGGTCCTGGTAACACTCCTGGAAGTTAAAGCATCATAACCACCAAAGACCAAAGAGTGCACCAGTCAGAGTGTATACCATGCGTCAAAGGGAAGAAGCTGAAACATCAGACGTTGTAGTTGGTAATTTCTCCATCCTTGACCAAGATGTGCATGTGTTATTTGATCCTAGCTCCACACATTCGTATATTAGTGCAAGTGTGATGTGTTCTACTGCTATTCAGTGTGTACCAATGGATTATGATGTGCTAGTAACTAGTCCATTAGGCCAGGAGGTCAGGGTAAATAGGCTATATAGAGACTGTCCTTTGGTGATCCAAGGACACACTTTCCAGTCTGATTTAATTGAAATGCCCTTCAGAGATTATGATTTTATCTTGGGCATGGATTGGTTAGCCAGGCATCACGCCATGATTGACTGTAGATTGAAGACAGTCACTTTTGGTCTTCCTCAGTATGGTGATGTAGTAATACATGGGGAGAGGCAGTTATTGCCTTCAAACATCATTTCAGCTGCACTGGCCAGAAAAATTATTAAAAAAGGGTGTGAGGCATACTTGGCACATGTGATAGACACCCAAGTGGGGAGTCCAAAGATCGAGGACATTCCTATCAGATGTGACTTTTCGGATGTATTTCCTGATGAATTGCCAGGATTACCTCCAGAAAGAGAAGTGCAGTTTGAAATTGATGTTATGCCTGGTGTGGACCCAATCTCCATAACACCATACAGAATGGCACCAGCAGAATTAAAAGAGTTAAAAGTTCAGTTGCAAGAGTTGCTTGACAAGGGCTTTATCCGCCCTAGTGTGTCACCTTGGGGAGCGCCAGTATTGTTTGTAAAGAAGAAGGATGGCACTCTCCGGTTATGCATTGACTATCGGCAGTTGAATAAGGTGACAATAAAGAACAGATACCCATTGCCCCGCATCGATGACTTATTTGATCAGTTAAGGGGTGCAGCTGTGTTCTCTAAAATTGACCTGAGGTCAGGCTATTATCAGCTGAAAGTACAAGAGCAGAGTATTTCTAAAACTGCTTTCAGAACCCGCTATGGCCATTATGAGTTCTTGGTCATGTCATTCGGGTTAACTAATGCTCCGGCTGCTTTTATGGATCTGATGAACATTATCTTCAGACCATACATCGATCAGTTTGTTGTGGTATTTATCGATGATATATTGGTCTATTCGAGGAATGCAGAAGAGCATGATAGACATCTGCGGATTGTACTGCAGACTTTGAGGGAGAAACAGCTATACGCCAATTTGTCGAAATGTGAATTTTGGCTGAAGGAGATATCCTTTTTGGGGCACATAGTATCAGCAGAGGGTATTAAGGTAGATCCTAGCAAGATTGAAGATGTCCTTAATTGGAAGCCACCTAGAAATGTCACAGAGATTCGCAGTTTTCTGGGGTTAGCTGGATACTACCGTCGATTTGTGAAGGGATTCTCCATGTTGGCAACTCCATTGACCAAGCTACTTAGAAAGGATGTGAAATTTCAGTGGACGGACAAATGCCAGCAAATTTTTGATGAATTGAAGAGATGTTTGACAGAGGCTCCAATCCTGACTTTACCTACACCGGGTAAAGAATATACAGTTTATAGCGATGCTTCTCTCAACGGGTTAGGTTGTGTGTTGATGCAAGATCGAAATGCCATTGCCTATGTATCACGCCCGCTAAAACCGCATGAGAGGAATTATCCAACACATGATTTGGAGCTTGCAGCTATTGTGTTTGCTCTTAAGATCTGGAGACATTATTTGTTTGGGGAGAAGTGCTACATCTACACAGATCATAAGAGTTTGAAGTATTTGGGCACCCAGAAAGAGCTGAATTTGAGACAGAGGAGATGGTTAGAATTGATTAAAAGACTATGATTGTCTAATAGACTATCAACCAGGGAAAGCTAATGTTGTGGCTGATGCCCTAAGTCGCAAGACTATGGCAAGTCTACAGGTTGCTCCTTTGTCTTTGGTACATGGGTTGAGATCATTACATGCCAGCTTAGAGATTAATGATGAGGGGCAGACAGCAGTTGCATGGCATGTACAGCCAGTGTTAATTGATCAGATCAAAATGGCTGCTCAGATTGATGGAAAGTATCAGAAACTGTTGGAGGGAGTTCGGCAGGGCAAGAAACCAGAGTTCTCAATCAGAGATGATGGTTTACTGCTACACCAGGGCAGAATATGTGTTCCTAATGATGTTGATTTGAGGCAGATCATTTTGAAGGAAGCAAATGAGTCTCCTTTTGCCATGCACCCTGGTGGTATGAAAATGTATAGAGGGCTAAAGGAGCATTACTAGTGGATGGGTATGAAGAGAGATGTGGCAGAGTTTGTATCCAAATGCCTAACTTGTTAGCAAGTAAAGGCAGAGCATCAAGTACCAACTGGGTTATTACATCCACTGTCAGTGCCAGAGTGGAAATGGGAAAGAATAACAATGGATTTTGTAATGGGACTTCCGAGGACACAGAAGAGTCATGATGTAGTATGGGTCATTGTTGACAGACTGACTAAGTCTGCTCATTTTCTACCAGTCCGAATGGACTATAGTTTAGACAGATTGGCCTTATACACATCGATGAGATTGTGAGACTTCATGGAGTGCCAGTATCCATTGTATCAGACAGAGATCCTAGGTTCACTTCTAGATTCTGGGGTAGTCTTCAGAGAGCCCTAGGAACTAGATTGAACTTCAGTACTGCATTCCACCCACAGATAGATGGCCAGTCTGAGAGGGTAATTTAGATCTTGGAGGACAAGCTACGGGCTTGTGTGATTGAGTTTGAGGGTAGTTGGGATACACACTTGCCTTTGATTGAGTTTGCTTACAACAACAGCTACCAATCTAGCATAGGGATGTCTCCATATGAAGCTTTGTATGGCAGAAAATGTAGAACCCCATTGTGTTGGGATGACGTGGGTGAAAGAAAAATGATCGGACCCAAAATTTGTAATAGACTGAAGAGAAAATCAGGGTGATCAGAGATCGACTTAAAGCTGCATCAGACCGTCATAAGTCCTAAATTGATTTAAAGAGAAGGGATATTGAGTATGCAATGGGTGAGAAAGTTTTCCTCAAGGTTTCTCCTTGGAAGAGGATTATGAGATTCGACAGGAAGGGGAAACTAAGTCCTCGTTTTATCGGGCCATATGAGGCATTGGAAAGAGTGGGTCCTTTGGCTTATCGTTTGGCACTACCTCCAGAGTTAGAGAAGATACATAACGTCTTCCATGTCTCCAGAGTAGACCAAGTTATGGTCATTACACTATTGCTGGTCAAATGGCATCAATTAGGTCATTTTTTTGGTCAATTTGGTCAACTTTGGTTCGGCCAGTTTTTGGACCCGAACTTGTGCAAGCTTTTTGACTTGCTTATGGTCATTTCTGGGCTTTGGTGTCTTCATAAGACTTGTAGGTATGGGTCTTAACTATTCTTGGTTAAAATTTCAGGTCAATTGGACCTGGTTTGAGTGAGTTATGGCCTAAACACTCACTGCTGCCCAATTGGTCATTTTTCAGGTCCTAATTGCACCTAATCCGAATTGGTCATTTTCTTAGGTCACCTTGCAAGTAGAATTTTGGTATGGTTTCTCAATGAAAGTTGGCAAATTTTGTGCCTAGTTTCACCTCAAATTGGTCTCATACCAATTGAGGTTACACATTTAAGGTTATAGGCTAAAATGTACACTGCCCTCAATATGCCTTTCACACCCCACTTCAAACACACATTTACCTTCACAATTTGTTTACTTACCTACCAATCTGTTTTGGTACATTACCAAAAGCATTTTCTACATTACATCAACATTACTTTGGGCAGATTACCATTACCCTCAACACACCAATTATAATTCACATTTACAATTTCTAAGTACCATTACATACACACCTAACCATTACAAATTTTACATACACTTTACAATATCAATCTACATACATATCATCAATCCTTCTAGGTCAATATTCTGCCTACACTTCCTTCAATATATACATTTACTCAAGTGTTCCCAAGCTGCCGCAAACCTTCTTCAACATCAAAGTGCCGTCCAACTTACCAATTCCCATCCAAGTGCATAAATCACCATATAAACATGAAGTAATTCACTAGGTTACTAACTCACCATGATCAACATTATTTCTCATCAATTATATGCATAATAAATCACTAAATGCGTGACCCCATGGCTGTCCAAAAATGGCTATCTCAATAACTACTTAAACTTTAAAATTTCCTTCACAAAATTAACACCCATAACATGAACATAAAGTTTAACAAAGGAATTCTCAAAAGTGTAAACTTACCTTTGATTGTAACTTGCTAAACCTTCACCAAACTTCTCAAATTTGGTATCAATATCTTCCTTGTGATGTGTAGACAAAGTTTAATGAAGAACCCTAGGTGATTTGGGGTTGAAATGAGGATGGATCAAGCTTTACCCAAAACGGCCATGGAGGTTTTTGTGTTCTTCAATTCGGCAATATTGAGAGGACATGAGGAAGATGAGATTTCAGCTGGTTAGTGGACTTACTTCAGCCATATTTATGTTTAATTAAATCCCTAGTGGTCCACTAACTAAATTTAAATCATATTTTAAGCTAACTTTCACTTAATCCCACATTTAACCTTGATTTTAGCTATTTACTTTAGGTACCACTAAATTAATTTTTCCTTTTATTTTCTAAGTGTAATACTATTTATTTTTAATGGACATTTAGGTCAAAAGACACTTCGGGATGTCAAATGACCATAATGCCCTGTTCGATTACGTTCGATTTTTCAGAATAATCGTATTTTGTCCTGCTTTTTCGATTTCTCACTTTTCTTTGTACTAATTATTTAATTTTTCTTTGATCTTTCTAATGATATTTGTTCTTCAATAAGGTTCTATTTAAGTCCTAAAAATGTTTTCCGTGGTTCCCAGATCGCAGCCAGTAATCAACGGTCCACGCCGTGACTTCCCAGTGCGGTCACCCATCGTTAGGTTTCCCGGCTCGTTTAACTTGATCACATTTCTATGCTATCATTTTTCCTTTGTTTTTCTTGTACTTTCTTTTCTTGTATTTCATTATTTTATGTCTCCTCACTCATATCGAAGTACGGTTCTTGGCATCCTAGCTGTCCGGACAACACTAGTCACCGGAGCAGCAGAACGCACTACCGAACTTTGGGGTGTTACACATACAATTGGTATTCAACAACTTTTCTTTGTAATTTACACTCATTTATACTTACTCAACATAAATTTGAAGAGAAACATAAGTTTAAGTCACTAATCTCTTTTAGCTCAAATCCAAGCCAACCAAAACTTTAATTTTTCTTCAAAATTTTGCTGCCCAAAGCTTCCTCAAGGTGTGGGGTGAATTTTTTGTGAAGACAACTAGGGCTTTTATGGTGTGGAAGCTAGGGAAAATCAAGCTTGAAAAAGCTTGTCCATGGAGGTTAGGGAAGGAATGGTTTACGGCAAGGAAGAAAGAAGAAATGAGAAATCTGGTTTTTCTCTCTTTTTTCAGCCCATTTCTCTCTTTTAAATATAGTTATGCCATGTGTCAACATTGGGTTGGGTGAAGGCACACTAATGACATCATGTGATGTCATAAATTCCCATTTAATTCATTTTTTTTTCTTTTCTTTTCTGCTCATTTTCAATTCAATTTTTAGTAATATTTATTCACATTTTATATCATAATAATTATTTGCTTAACTGGACAAGTCGTCCAAAAATCACCTCTGAAGGCGAAATGACCAAAATGCCCTCCGTTTGGCTTAACGGGCCAAAATTGTCTGTACCGATTGAAAATTTTTTCTAAGTATTTTCTTGGCATTCTAATTCCATAAGAACCTCAATAACCCTTCTCTGGAGTCCCAGAAATTATTTTATAATTGTTCCCCTAGGTTTAGGGCTCCTAGTTGCGAGAACCGCAACTTCTCACTAGGTTACCCATCGCTAGGGCACTGGCTCATTTAACTTGGTTGTATTTTATTTCAAAAATTTTTATAAATTTTTCTTATTAATATTTGAGTTAATTATGGTTCCTCACTTTAGTTTAAATATTTTTCCGGACGTTCTAGCTGTCCGGGCCGACACTGGTCACCGGAACAGTAAACTGTATGGACTAGCTAAAGTGAGGATGTTACAACTCTTCCCCTCTTGTTCAAATTTTGTCCTCGACATTTACCTGATGCAAACAGTTGAGGGAACTATTGCCTCATCGTCTCTTCACTTTCCCAAGTTGCCTCCTCGATGTTGTGGTGCCTCCTCGATGTTGTGGTGCCTCCAAAGCACTTTCACTAGTGGAATCTGTTTATTCCTCAACTCTTTCACTTCTCGAGCTAGGATCCGTATGGGTTCTTCTTTATATGTCAAATCCGGTTGTACTTCAATTTCTTCCTTGGAGATGACAAGTGAAGGATCTGAGCGGTATCTTCTTAGCATAGATACGTGGAACACATTGTGGATCTTGTCCAGCTCTGGTGGTAAAGCTAGCCTATAGGCCACTGGACCCACACGTTCAATGACTTCATATGGGCCAATGAACCTAGGGCTTAACTTAACTTTTCTTCCAAACCTCAGTACCTTCTTCCACGGTGAGACTTTGAGAAACACTTTATCGCTAACCGCATATTCTATTTCTTTTCTCTTTAAGTCGGTATAGGATTTCTGTCTGTCTGAGGCAACCTTCAGATTGGCTTTGATTAGTTTTACCTTCTCCTCAGTCTGTTTCACCAGGTCTAACCCTACTAATTTATCTTCGCCCAATTTAGTCTAGCACACTGGAGTTCTACATTTTCTCCCATACAATGCTTCATAATGGGCCATTTGGATGCTAGCTTGGTAGCTATTGTTGTATGCAAATTCTGCCAGTGGGAGGTATCTATCCCAACTTCCCTCCAACTCAATGACATAACTCCTCAGCATATCCTCAAGGACCTGACATATATTTCATGTTATTATTACCATTTCAGTTCAATATGTGTATTAGTTTAATTGGTTTCAATTGTTTACCCGGATTACTCTTTCTGATTGCCCATCCATCTGAGGATGGAAAGCTGTGCTGAAGTGGAGTTGTGTACCCAAGGACTCATGCAACTTCTTCTAGAATCTCGATGTAAACCTTGGGTTTCGATCAGATATGATGGAAAGTGGAATTTCACGCAATCTAACTATCTCACTGATATACAATTCTGCTAACTTCTCTAGTGAGTAGTCATTCCTAACTGGCAGAAAGTGTGCTAACTTCGTCAATCTATCTACTATCACCCATACTGCATCATGTTTCTTCTGGGTGAGAGGTAGACCACTCACAAAATCCATGGTGACCCGATCCCATTTCCATTCAGGTATGCGTATAGGCTGTAGCAAACCTGATGGAACTTGATGTTCTGCCTTGACTTGCTGACATGTCAAGCATTTAGTCACATAGTCAGCTATGTCCTTCTTCATACTAGGCCACCAATACTGAAGCTTCAGATCATGATACATCTTTGTACTTCCTGGGTGCACAGCATAAACACTGGCATGTACCTCTTTCAGAATACTGGCTTTTAATTCCCCATTATCTGGTACACATACTCTTCTTTGTAGTCATGACACCCATCCGCTTACGTCATAGTCGATTACTTTCCCCGAGATTTGGCTCATAATAGCCATTAACTTTTCATCCGCTTTTGCCCATCTAAAATCATGTAGCAGGTTTGGCCTCACTTGCAACTCAGCCAAAATAGCTCCATCTCGAACCAAAGATAGACGGGCATTCAATGATCTCAAAACTGTGACAGATTTTCTGCTCAAAGCATCAGCAACTACATTTGCCTTCCCAGGATGGTAGTCAATTACACAATCATAGTCCTTCAGGAACTCAATCCATCACCTCTGTCTAAGGTTGAGCTCTTTTTGGGTTGGCAAGTATTTCAAGCTTTTGTGGTTTGTGTAAATGTAGCACTTTTCACCATACAAGTAGTGCCTCCATATCTTCAATGTGAAGATAATTGCTGCAAGCTCTAGATCATGGGTAGGGTAATTCTGTTCATGTGGCCTTAGCTGCCTGGAAGCATAAGCGACCACCTTCCCCTCTTGCATCAATACACACCCTAACCCATTATGAGAGGCATCACTGTAGACCACAAAGTCCTTTCCTGACACTGGCTGTGTTAACACTGGTGCCTCTGTCAACATAGCCTTTAACTTCTCAAAACTGGTCTGACACTTATCATTCCAGTCAAATCTGATATTCTTATGTAACAACTTGGTCATTGGAGCAGCTATTAAGGAAAATCCCTTCACAAATCTTCTGTAATACCCAGCTAGCCCCAAGAAACTTCTGACCTCAGTTGTATTCCTGGGAGGCTTCCATTCCATCACTGCTTCTATTTTCTTGGGATCCACTCTAATCCCATCAGCTGACACTATGTGCCCAAGGAATGCAATGTCATTCAACCAGAAGTCACACTTGGATAACTTAGCATACAGCTTCTTTTCTCTCAGGGTTTGCAGAACAATCCTTAAATGTTCATCATGTTCTTCCCTGGTCTTGGAATACACCAAAATATCATCAATAAAGACCACTAAGAACCGATCTAGGTATGGATGGAAGATACTGTTCATATGGTCCATGAATGCTACTGGTGCATTTTTTAGGCCAAAGGGCATCACCAGAAACTCATAATGCCCATACCGAGTCCTGAATGTAGTCTTTGGCACATCTACATCCCTCACCCTCAACTGATGATACCCTGATCTGAGATCAATCTTAGAAAATATTCCTGCTCCCTTCAACTAATCAAACAGATCTTCAATTCTAGGCAACAGATATTTATTCTTCACAGTTACTTTATTCAACTGCCGGTAATCGATGCATAGCCTCAAAGTCCCATACTTCTTTTTCACAAATAGCACTAGAGCTCCCCATAGTGATACACTGGGGCGTATAAACCCCTTATCAAGCAACATTTGCAACTGAGTTTTCAACTCCCTCAATTCAGTGGGTGCCATCCTATAAGGAGCATTGGAAATGGGTGCTATACCCGGCATTACCTCAATAGCAAACTCGACTTCCCTTTCTGGTGGTAAACTAGGCAACTCTTTAGGAAATACATCTGGGAAGTCTCTTACTGTGGGTATATCACTCAGGTTTGGTTTAACTTGCCTAGTATCAACCACGTGTGCTAGGTAAGCTTCACAGCCTTTTCTCATCATTCTTCTTGTAATTGTGGCTGAGATAACATTGGACAGGAAATCTGTCCTTTCACCCACAACAGTGATCTCATTACCCTCAGAAGTTTTCAGAGAAATTCTCTTCAATTTACAATCAACTATTGCTGGATGATGTGACAACTAGTCCATTCCCAAAATCACGTCAAACTCGTGGAAGGGCAACTCAATTAGATCTGCTGAGAATTCATACCCCTGAATCCTTAACGGGCAACCCTTGTACACTTTGTTCACCACTACACTGTGGCCCAACGAATTAGTGACCAGAATGTCTTGGTCACTCTCCCCTACTAGTATCCCTCTTTCTACGGGTAGGTTAATGCAGATGTATGAATGAGTGGATCCTAGATCCACCAATGCATGCACAGATGTATTGTAGAGGGAGAACGTACCCCTGATGACGTCCGAGGCATCTTACTCCTCCTGAGCTCTCATGGCATAGGCTCGCAGTGAGTCCGCCTCGTGCCTCTCTGCTGGCTCAGATGCAGGCCTCTGTGATGGTCCCACTGCCTCAGATTTGCTAGATTTCCTACCTCTTTGTGGTGCAGGAGCAAGTCTATTTGCTTGTGTTGGAGTAGCTGTAGTAGTTCTATGTGGACAGTTGCTTAGCTGATGCTCTGTCGACCCACACCTTAAGCAGGCACCAGTCACTCTCCAACACTCCCCCTTATGCCATTTCAGACAATGTGGACATGCAGAAGATGCTGGGGCTGGTCCCCTGAACCCCATCCTCGAGAGCGCCCACTAATGGTGTGGGTGACCTCTCCTAGGGGTAACCGTGGCTGGGCCCCGATCATCGACCACGACCTTGTGGTTGACCTGAACTTTGTGCAGGTGGACCTTTGAACTTCTTCCCAGGTGCAGGAGATGAACTAGATTGACCCGAGCCCCTCTTCTGCTGTCTCTCTCTTCTGGTCTGCTCACTTATTCTAACCTTTTCAACTTTTATTGCAGCTTCCACTAACTTGGTAAAGTCTGTGATTCCCAATGCAGTAATCATGATCTTTATGTTGTCATTTAATCCCTCTTCAAATCTCTTACACCTTTCGGCCTCATTAGGGACTATCTTCCATCCGTAGCGGCTTAATCTGACAAATTCCTTTTCATACTCGGCCATTGTCAGCTGTCTCTGTCTCAGGTTAATGAACTCTCTTCTTCTCTCTTCCAGGTATACACTACCCACATATTTCTTCTTGAATTCTGAGAGGAAGAAGTCCCAAGTTATTACTTCTGGTTGCACTTCACTAGAAACCGTATCCCACCATTCATATGCATCGTCTTGTAACAGAGATATGACAGCTTCTAGGTTTTGCTCTGGAGTGCAGTGGAGTTGTTTTAAAACTCTGCCTGTTCTGTTCAACCAATTTTCGGCTGCAATAGAATCATCTTCTCTCTTGCTAAAGAAGTCTACTGCTCCAAATTTTCTCAACCTTTCCAGGTGTGATTTCGGTTGCGGAGGTGGTGGTAGCGGTGGCATTACCCCAGCCATTTGTTTGAAGATTTTGGCCATTTGTTGGAACACGACCTGTGGAGGTTGAGTAGGCTCTGATGGAGCTAGTGGAGCAGGTTCTCCCCTACCCCCAGTCTCAGCTACTGCAGGTGGAGCATGACTCTCCACTTCCTCCTCAATTGCCCTCTGAGATGAAGGGTCCATATCCTATTTAACAAAGACAACAGATCTGCATTAGTGTCACCTCGACTCTTACAAATGCAATGCATGGTATGGACTCAATCTAGGCCCAGAAACACCTAAACCGTGCTTTGATACCACAACGAGTGGCATTGCAAAGGGTTTACTGTTCCATTAGTTACTGCTGCAGTGGGAATTTGGAAAAATGATAAACATGAAAGTTGTTCCTTATTTTGTCTAGTTGAATTTTCTTTTTTGAATCACTCCATTTGGAGTTTTGTAACTCAAGTTATGGTCCAAAAACCACAACTGGCCGGATTGAAATTTTTCTGGACTGACCATATCTACAGTGTAGTGAACAGTGACTTCAACTCACTTGTTGGATAGGTTCTGGTCATAATTTGTCACACCCTACCCCTTTGTAAGGTATAACATGATCCCGTAGTATATCTAATGAATTACCAACTCCGTCTACTGATAACCCATTAAATATACTACAAGGGATTTTAAAAACTTTTCTTGCTTCTTTTACAGTGGTGAGCACTATTTACAGGCATTAAAAACTTTTGTGAACTGAAGTGATAGAACTAACACATTTGAATTATTTGGAATTTCTGTAAAAATTTTGGCAGAGTGCCATCTGTATTTTGGATAAAACAGTTCTTCAGAAAACCTGTAAAAAGCACTTTAATAGATTTCCAATCTCAACTCCAACATATTCTCAACACAACATTTTTCTCAACTCAAATCCACAGCGATTTTTCAAAGACTGAGATAAGAGAAATATAATACAACTTTTACAAGCCAAAATAACTCATAATTATTTTACAACTTCAATGTACAATTTTAATTTACAACTGCTCAAAACCAAAAACAATATGTACATACAGTGGTCATACATTACAGTACAAAATGCAAAATGTGGTATACTCATTATACCTGAAAATCTCTCGCTGGAGGTACTAGCAGCCTAGTCTGCTGCCCTGTCTGTCTGTCTACCTGCGACAGCAATAAAAAGCTATCGCTGAGACAATGTCTCAGTGGTGCACAACATTAACCAAAAACAATTTAAATCACAATTCATAAATCATAAAAATAATGGATACTTAAAACCATGGTTAATTTCAAGACAGTAATTGTCAACAAGAATTTAAACTCCATTTCTCGATATCACAATAAATTTCAATAAGTCAGATCATGGTTGAATTCAAAAGACAGTATATGTCAATAAGAGTTTAAATTCATTTCACAATCTCACAATACATATCAATAAATCACACACAGCTTAATCATGTTCAAAAGTTCAATTCGTCCCAAAAGCCGATGGCTAATGAGGTATCCAATTCGTCCCAAAAGTCGATGGCTAGTGAGGAATAACATAGCTAGCTAGCAAAAATATGAGTACTCATCCAATTCGTCCTCAACAGGCACACACCTCAACACTTCAGCCAGAGAGAGAATTCAATTCGTCCCACTAGACAAGCTAGTGAGGAATACAATCAATATACATGATAGCTGTGGTTTCAAACCATTTCCAATACTTTTCAATTAATAAGTATCCATCAATATCATTCAAACAATTTCTCACAGTTTCAAATCGTTTACAATGCTTTTCAAGCAATAAATATCCATTCAAACACATTTCCACAATTTAAAACAATAATGTACAAATAGTCATAATTCATTTCAATTTAAAAATTCAAAAGAAATAGTTGTTGTGCACAAACCTCTGAAAATTGTCTCCTGGTCTGGACTCAGTGTTTCCTTGCCTTTCCCTGAGTCATTACTAACTGAGAAACACAATTTGAAGTGTTTCAGTACTAAATTAAACTGTCTCTATTGATAATGCTTGATAAGTAATTCACTGAAAGCTATTATTTGCTTAATCACTTAATATATCGACCCTCGATGCGTTCTTGGTAAAATAGCTTTTATTGTCACTAATAATTCACATTCGATAGTCTTTTAGGGTTGGTACATGTTACCAATTTCATTTCCTTGTTTAGTGCATTTTATTGCAACTTGGTGGATTTCGGGATACTAGTTTGACCTAGCCGGATGACCTAGTTCCCTCGGTTTTCGAGTTTCGGTCAAAACTACAAACTTGTAGACCTATGTCTTATGGAATGCGGGACAAAATTTTAGGTCATTCTGAGTTATGTAGACCAAGTTATGGTCATTTTACTATTGCTGGTCAAATGGCATCAAATTAGGTCATTTTAGGTCAATTTGGTCAACTTTGGTTCGGCCAGTTTTTGGACCCGAACTTGTGCAAGCTGTTTGATTTGCTTATGGTCATTTTTGGGCTTTGGTGTCTTCATGAGACTTGTAGGTATGGGTCTTAACTATTCATGGTTAAAATTTCAGGTCAATTGGAGCTGTTTTGAGTGAGTTATGGCCTAAACACTAACTGCTGCCCAAATGGTCAGTTTTCAGGCCTCACTTGATCTTAATCCGGATTTGGTCATTTTTCAAGCTACCTTGCAAGCAGAATTTTGGTATGTTTCCTTCATGAAAGTTGGCACATTTTGTGCCTAGTTTCACATCCAATTGGTCTCATACCAATTGGAGTTACATATTAGAGTTATAGGTTAAAATGCACACTGCCCTTAATTACATTGCATAAAAATGTATCAATAACACATTTACCTTACTCTAAGTCCATCTCTCTTACCCATTCTGTTTTGGTACATTACCAAAACCATTTACCACTTCACATTACAATCATTTTGGGCAGAATACAAACATCCTCAATACACCAAATAAAACTCTAATTCATAAAGTCCAATTATAACCATAAATACACATAACACTACTCATCATTTCATACAATTTCTACCACTAATTTATATACATATCCATCAATCATCAATGTCATAATTCTGCCAATATCTTCATGAATTCATACATTCATCAAAGAGTCCCAAGGCTGCCGAATTGTTCTACAATGCCAAAGTGTCCTACAATTCATCAATTTCCATTCCAAGTGCACAATCACCGTATACATACGGAATAATTTACTAGGATATTAAATCACCCTAATCAACATAATTTCTCATCAAATATATGTATGAATATTTCATTAAACATACAACTCCATGGCTGTCCAAAATTAATATATCAAGAACTCCTCAAAACTTAAAATTTCCTTCACAAAGCAAACACCCATAACAAGTATACAAACTTACCTTTGGTTGGGACTTGTTAAACCTTGACTAAACTTCTTGATTTTAGTATCAAACTCTTCCTTGTGATGTGGGGATAAAACTTAATGAAGAAACTTAGGTGATTAGAAGTGAAATGAGGGAATGGATCAAGCTCATGCAAAACGGCAATGGAGTTCTCCCTTTCTTCTCAATTCGGCATGGTTGAATCCAAGTGAGGAAGATGAAATTGCTGATGATATAATGGGTGTACACCTGCCCCATTTAGCTTTTATTTAATTCTTTAGTGGCCCACTCACTCAAATTAATCATATAATAAGTTTAATTTCCACTCATTCCACATTAAACCCTTAATTTTTGTTATTTACTTTAAGTACCACCAAATTAATTTTTCATTTTATTTTCTAAGTGTAATATTATTTATTTTTTTATGGACATTTAGGTCTAAAGACAACTCGGGATGTCAAATGACCATAATGCCCCTGTTCGGGTTACATTCTCGATTTTTCGGTAACACCGGGTTTTGTCTGTTTTTTGATTTCTCACTTTTCTTTGTACTAATTATTTAATTTTTCTTTGATTTTTCTAATGATATTTATATTTCAATAAGGGTCTATTTAAGTCCTAAAAATATTTTTCAGGGTTCCTCGCAGTCCAGGGCTAGTCAACGGTCCACGCCGTGACTTCCCGGTGTGGTCACCCATCGCTAGGGTTCTCGGCTCGCTTAACCTGGTTACCTTTCTTTGCTATTATTTTTTCTTTGTTTTTCTTGTATTTTCTTTTCTTGTATTTCATTATTTTATGTCTCCTCACTCATAACGAAGTGTAGTTCTAGGCATCCTAGGCTGCAGGCAACACAGTCACGTAAAGCTTGAGAACGCACTCACCGAACTTAGGGTGTTACAATTCTCCCCCCCCCCCTTAAATAAATTTCGACTCGAAATTTTACCAGCATTAGTCTCTCGAGCAGTGTGGGTGTTGTCTCCTCATATCCTCTTCACGTTCCCAAGTAGCTTCCTGGCCAGAATGATGGTTCCACAGCACTTTAACCAGGTGTATCTGTTTGTTCCTTAGCTGCTTCACCTCATAAGCCAGAATTTTTATGGGTTATTCCTCATATGAGAGGTCTGGATTTACCTCAATCTCTTCAACTGATAGTACATGAGATGGGTCAGATCTGTACCTCCTTAACATGGACACATGGAAGACACTGTGTATCCTTGCTAGCTCTGGAGGTAATGCCAACCGATATGCCAAAGGACCCACTCTTTCCAGAACCTCATATGGTCCGATGAAACGAGGACTCGCTTTCCCCTTTACGCCAAATCTCATAATCCTCTTCCAAGGAGAAACTTTGAGGAATACCTTATCACCCCTTTGCATATTCAATATCTCTTCTCTTGAGATCAACATAGGACTTCGACGGTCGATGCGACCTTGAGTCTATCTCTAATCAATCGATCTTTTCCTCTGTCTGTGAACAATTTACGGCCCAATCATCTTCCTTTCACCTACTTCCTCCCAACATAAGGGAGTTCTACACTTTCTGCCATACAAAGCTTCATATGGAGGCATCCCGATGCTTGATTGGTAGCTGTTGTTATAAGCAAACTCAATCAAAGGCAAGTGTGTATCCCAACTACCTTCAAATGCAATCACACAAGCCCGTAGCATATCCTCCAATATCTGAATAACCCTTTGGTGGCCATGCATGCGTGGGTGGAATCTTTGTGCTAAAGTTCAATCTAGTTCCTAGGGCTCTCAAGACTACCCTGAATCTAGAAGTGAACCTAGGATCTGTCGGATACAATTGATCGCACTCCATGCAATTTTATAATCTCATATATGTATAATCGGCCAATCTTTCCGTGCTATAGTCCATCCATAGCGGCAAAAGTGAGCAGACTTGGTCAATCTGTCAACTATAACCCATACTGCATCATGACTACTCTGTGTCCTTGGAAGTCCTGTAACAAAATCCATAGTTATCCGTTCCCATTTCCACTCTGGTATTGACAAAGGATGTAACAAACTAGCTGGAACTTGATGTTCTGCCTTTACTTGCTGATAAGTTAGGCATTTGGAAACAAACTCAGCTATATCTCTCTTCATACCCATCCACCAGTAATGCTCTTTCAGCCCTCTGTACATTTTAGTTCCACCAGGGTGCATAGCAAATGGAGACTCATGTGCTTCCTTCATAATGATCTGTCTCAATTCAGCATCATTAGGAATGCACATTCGCTCGATGTAGCAATAAACCATCATCTCTCCAGAGAATTCGGGTTTTTGCCTGCTGACTTCTTTCGGTAGCTTCGATATTTTTCATCACTCTGACGACCATTACGATCGATCAATCAACACTGGCTGTACATGCCATGCAACTACTGTTTGTCCCTCATCATCAATCTCTAAACTAGCATGCTGTGCTTTCAATTCATATACCATGGACAAAGGAGAAACTCTGAGACTTGCCATAGTCTTGCGACTTAAGGCGTCAGCCACCACATTTGCTTTCCCTGGCTGATAGTCTATTAAGCAAACATAATCTTTGATGAGTTCTAACCATCTCCTCTGCCTCAAATTTAATTCCTTCTGGGTGCCTAAGTACTTCAATCTCTTGTGATCTGTGTAAATGAAGCATTTCTCTCCACACAAATAGTGTCTCCAGATCTTCAGAGCAAAAACAATAGCTGCTAGCTCCAGATCATGTGTTGGGTAGTTCCTCTCATGCGGTTTCAGCTGGCGTGATGCATAAGCAATGACATTTCGATCTTGCATCAGTACACAACCTAAACCATTGTGAGAAGCATCACTATAAACTGTGTATTCTTTACCCGGAGTAGGTAAAGTGAGGACTGGAGCTTCAGTCAAATACCTCTTCAACTCATCAAAACTTTGCTGGCATTTATCTGTCCACTGAAATTTCACATCTTTCCGAAGCAGCTTGGTCAGTGGAGAAGATAACATAGAAAACCCCTCCACAAACCGGCGATAATATCTAGCTAAACCTAGAAAACTGTGAACTTCTGTTATATTCCTGGGCGGCTTCCAATTAAGGATAGCTTCTACCTTGCTGGAATCTTCCTTGATCCCTTTAGCTGACACAACATGTCCCAAAAAGGAGATTTCTTTCAGCCAAAATTCACATTTCTACAATTTGGCGTATAGCTGTTTCTCCCTTAAAGTCTGCAGTACAATCCGCAGATGTCTGTTATGCTCCTCTACATTCCTTGAATATATTAAAATGTCATCAATAAACACCACCACAAATTGATCAAGATATGGTCTGAAGATAGTGTTCATTAGATCCATAAAAGCAGCTGGAGCATTTGTTAACCCGAATGGCACTACTAGAAACTCATAGTGGCCATACCGAGTTCTGAAAGTAGTTTTTGGAATACTCTACTCTTGCACCTTCAACTAATAATAACCAGATCGCAGATCAATTTTGTAGAATACAGCTGCACCCTTCAACTGATCAAACAGATCATCAATGCGAGGCAATGGATATCTGTTCTTTATTGTCACCTTATTCAACTGCCGGTAGTCAATGCATAAGCGGAGAGTACCATCCTTCTTCTTAACAAACAACACTGGTGCTCCCCAAGGTGACACACTAGGGTGGATAAATCCCTTTTCAAGTAATTCTTGCAACTGTATCTTTAACTCCTTCAACTCTGCTGGTGCCATTCTGTATGGCATTATGGAGATTGGTTCCACACCAGGCATAACATTAATTTCAAACTGCACTTCTCTTTCCGGAGGTAATCCTGGCAATTCATCAGGAAACACATCTAGAAAGTCATGTACTGTAGGGATGTCCTTCAATGCTGGACTCCCCACTTGGGTGTCTACCACATGTGCCAAGTATGCTTCACACCCCTTTCTGATCATTTTTCTGGCTAGTGCAGCCAAAATAATGTTTGATGGCAATAACTGCCTCTCCCCATGTATTACCACATCATTGTACTGGGGAAGGCCAAAAGTGGCTGTCTTCAGCCTACAGTCAATCATGGCATGATGCCTAGCTAACCAATCCATGCCCAAGATGATATCATAATCTCTGAAGGGCATTTCAGTGAAATCAGACAGGAAAGTGTGTCCTTGGATCACCAAAAGACAATCTCTATACATTCTATTAACCCTGACTTCCTGTCCTAACGGACTTGTTACTAGCACCTCAAAGTCCATTTTTGTACATGGAACAGCAATGCAATCAATGATGCTAGCACTCACATAAGAATGGGTAGAACCCGGATCAAATAACACAAACACATTCTGATTAAAAGTTGAGAAGGTACCAGCCACAACATCAGATGTCTCTGCCTCTTTCCTCTGTCTCATTGCATACATTCTGATTGGAGCACTGTCTTGCTTTGATTGTTTCACTGTGCCTTGGCTGCCTGCTGGGCTACCTCTACCCCTGCCTCTACCTCTGCTGGGTGGTTGTGAACTTCTAGTGACAGGGCTCTGAACTGACCCTTCTGTAGTAGTAGGAGGTGGTCCAACTCTGCGACTACTGGTGCAGTCCTTGGCAAAGTGTCCTGTGCCTCCACAGTTATAACAGGCTCCAATAGCCTTGTAGCATATCCCACCATGATTTCTTCCACATGTTTCACATTGGCGGGGAGGGTAGGAACCTGCAGTACTCTGCGACTGGATAGGGAGGCTTCATCACGAATATCTTCCCTACTGCATTTATTGCCACCTATGCCATGTCCCCCATAGTTCTTCCTCTTTCCAGTAGGACCACTAGAACTCTGTTTTACAGATTTTCCCTCTTTCTCTGTCTTCTCTGATTTCTTTTTCTCAGGAGCAGCTTCAGACTCAATTCTTTCTAACTCTAGAGCTTGAGAAATAAGTTCAGAGAAGTTAGTGTGTTTGAAGCCGACTACTTGTAATCTGATACTGGGCTTCAAGCCAGTTTCAAACCTCTTCCATCTCTCCCTGCTGGTAGCAAGTAAACTTACTGCATAATGGCTCAGGTGGGAAAATTCCCTTTCATACTCAGCCACTGATCTGTTCCCTTGTTTTAGACTTAGGAACTCTTGTAGCTTCTGGTCTATATAAGCATCAGGGACATACTTCTATCTGAATTCCCTGTGAAAGTCATTCCATGTTAGCACTACAGGTTCTACTAGACTGTGGGGAATGGTTTTCCACCAGTCATAAGCATCCCCCTGTAGCAAAGATACTGAGTATTCAAATCTGAGCTCCTCCGTGCAATGCAGTTTCTTGAATACCCTATCCATCCTCTCTAACCATTGTTCAGCTTCTAGAGGATCTACTGTCCCCTTAAACTCTGTAGCCCCATACTTCATCAATTTGTCATACTGCCTAGTAGGAGATTGTGGTTGTACCACTAGTGTCTGTATTGGGACTTGAGTAGGCACATTACCAGCCATTTGTTGGAATATTGCAGCCATCTGCTGAGCGAACTGAGCGGGAAACTACAGTACTGCAGGGGCTAGTGCTGCTGAACCACTGACATTATGTAGGCCTGGGGCATCCCCTTGCACCTCAGCCTCAATAGATTGATCGACTGAACGATCACCCTCTTCCATGGTCAATTCGAGGATCTTAGACCTCCTGAACAATTAACACAAGGAGATTTCCTCCCGTTAGTGCATATTTATAATGTAATGTACTGTATGTATCAAACAATGATATTGAGCAGTTGTACTATGAAGAAAGAATATTCAAATAACAGGTGAAAACAGAATTTAAAAACTTTGCTCTGATACCACTAAAACATGTCACACCCTACCCCTCTATAAGGCATAACATGATCCCGTAGAATACCTAATGAATTACCAACTCCGTCTACTGATAACCCATTAAATATACTACAAGGGATTTTAAAAAATTTTCTTGCTTCTTTTACAGTGGTGAGCACTATTTACAGGTATTAAAAACTTTTGTGAACTGAAGTGATAGAACTAACACATTTGAATTATTTGGAATTTCTGTAAAAATTTTGGCAGAGTGCCATCTGTATTTTGGATAAAACAGTTCTTCAGAAAACCTGTAAAAAGTACTTTAATAGATTTCCAATCTCAACTCCAACATATTCTCAACACAACATTTTTCTCAACTCAAATCCACAGCGATTTTTCAAAGACTGAGATAAGAGAAATATAATACAACTTTTACAAGCCAAAATAACTCATAATTATTTTACAACTTCAATGTACAATTTTAATTTATAACTGCTCAAAACCAAAAACAATATGTACATACAGTGGTCATACATTACAGTACAAAATGCAAAATGTGGTATACTCATTATACCAGAAAATCTCTCGCTGGAGGTACTAGCAGCTTAGTCTGCTGCCCTGTCTGTCTGTCTACCAGCGACAACAATAAAAAGCTATCGCTGAGATAATGTCTCAGTGGTGCACAACATTAACCAAATACAATTTAAATCACAGTTCATAAATCATAAAAATAATGGATACTTAAAACCATAGTTAATTTCTAGACAGTAATTGTCAACAAGAATTTAAACTCCATTTCTCGATATCATAATAAATTTCAATAAGTCAGATCATGGTTGAATTCAAAAGACAGTATATGTCAATAAGAGTTTAAATTCATTTCACAATCTCACAATACATATCAATAAATCACACACAGCTTAATCATGTTCCAAAGTTCAATTCGTCCCAAAAGCCGATGGCTAATGAGGTATTCAATTCGTCCCAAAAGTCGATGACTAATGAGGAATAACATAGCTAGCTAGCAAAAATATGAGTACTCATCCAATTCGTCCTCAACAGGCACACACCTCAACACTTCAGCCAGAGAGGGAATTCAATTCGTCCCACTAGACAAGCTAGTGAGGAATACAATCAATATACATGATAGCTGTGGTTTCAAACCATTTCCAATACTTTTCAATCAATAAGTATCCATCAATATCATTCAAACAATTTCTCACAGTTTCAAATCGTTTACAATGCTTTTCAAGCAATAAATATCCATTCAAACACATTTCCACAATTTAAAACAATAATGTACAAATAGTCATAATTCATTTCAATTTAAAAATTCAAAAGAAATAGTTGTTGTGCACAAACCTCTGAAAATTGTCTCCTGGTCTGGACTCAGTGTTTCCTTCCCTTTCCCTGAGTCTTTACTAACTGAGAAACACAATTTGAAGTGTTTCAGTACTAAATTAAACTGTCTCTATCGATAATGCTTGATAAGTAATTCACTGAAAGCTATTATTTGCTTAATCACTTAATATATCGACCCTCGATGCGTTCTAGGTAAATTAGGTTTTAGTGTCACTAATATGTCACATTCGATAGTCTTTTAGGGTTGGTACATGTTACCAATTTCATTTCCTTGTTTAGTGCATTTTATTGCAACTTGCTGGATTCCGGGATACTAGTTTGACCTAGCCGGACGACCGAGTTCCCTCAGTTTTTGGGTTTCGGTCAAAACTACAAACTTGTAGATCTATGTCTTATGGAACGCGGGACAAAATTTTAGGTCATTCTGAGTTATGTAGACCAAGTTATGGTCATTTTACTATTGTTGGTCAAATGGCATCAAATTAGGTCATTTTAGGTCAATTTGGTCAACTTTAGTTCGGCCAGTTTTTGGACCCGAACTTGTGCAAGCTGTTTGACTTGCTTATGGTCATTTTTGGGCTTTGGTGTCTTCATGAGACTTGTAGGTATGGGTCTTAACTATTCATGGTTAAAATTTCAGGTCAATTGGACCTGTTTGAGTGAGTTATGGCCTAACCACTAACTGCTGCCCAAATGGTCAGTTTTCAGGCCTCACTTACACTGAATCCGGATTTGGCCATTTTTCAAGCTACCTTGCAAGCAGAATTTTGGTATGTTTCCTTCATGAAAGTTGGCACATTTTGTGCCTAGTTTCACCTCCAATTGGTCTCATACCAATTGGAGTTACATATTTAGAGTTATAGGTTAAAATGCACACTGCCCTTAATTACATTGCATAAACATGTATCAATAACACATTTACCTTACTCTAAGTCCATCTCTCTTACCCATTCTGTTTTGGTACATTACCAAAACCATTTACTACTTCACATTACAATCATTTTGGGCAGAACACAAACATCCTCAATACACCAAATAAAACTCTAATTCATAAAGTCCAATTACAACCATAAATACACATAACACTACTCATCATTTCATACAATTTCCACCACTAATTTATATACATATCCATCAATCCTCAATGTCATAATTCTGCCAATATCTTCATGAATTCATACATTTATCAAAGAGTCCCAAGGCTACCGAATTGTTCCACAATGCCAAAGTGTCCTACAATTCATCAATTTCCATTCCAAGTGCACAATCACCATATACATGTGGAATAATTTACTAGGACATTAAATCACCCTAATCAACATAATTTCTCATCAAATATATGTATGAATATTTCATTAAACATACAACTCCATGGCTGTCCAAAATTAATATATCAAGAACTCCTCAAAACTTAAAATTTCCTTCACAAAGCAAACACCCATAAAAAGTATACAAACTTACCTTTGGTTGGGACTTGTTAAACCTTGACTAAACTTCTTGATTTTAGTATCAAACTCTTCCTTGTGATGTGGGGATAAAACTTAATGAAGAAACTTTGGTGATTAGAAGTGAAATGAGGGAATGGATCAAGCTCATGCAAAACGGCAATGGAGTTCTCCCTTTCTTCTCAATTCGGCATGGTTGAATCTAAGTGAGGAAGATGAAATTGCTGATGATATAATGGGTGTACACCTGCCCCATTTAGCTTTTATTTAATTCTTTAGTGGCCCACTCACTCAAATTAATCATATAATAAGTTTAATTTCCACTTATTCCACATTAAACCCTTAATTTTTGTTATTTACTTTAAGTACCACCAAATTAATTTTTTATTTTATTTTCTAAGTGTAATATTATTTATTTTTTTATGGACATTTAGGTCAAAAGACAACTCGGGATTTCAAATGACCATAATGCCCCTGTTCGGGTTACATTCCCGATTTTTCGGTAACACCGGGTTTTGTCTGTTTTTTTATTTCTCATTTTTCTTTGTACTAATTATTTAATTTTTCTTTGATTTTTCTAATGATATTTATATTTCAATAAGGGTCTATTTAAGTCCTAAAAATATTTTCCAGGGTTCCCTGCAGTCCAGGGCTAGTCAACGGTCCACGCCGTGACTTCCCGGTGCGGTCACCCATCGCTAGGGTTCTCGGCTCGCTTAACTTGCTTACCTTTCTTTGCTATTATTTTTCCTTTGTTTTTCTTGTATTTTCTTTTCTTGTATTTCATTATTTTATGTCTCCTCACTCATAACGAAGTGTAGTTCTAGGCATCCTAGCTGTCCGGGCAACACTGGTCACCGGAACAGTAGAACGCACTACCGAACTTAGGGGTGTTACATAATTTGGGTTAGGTTTCTTCAAGAAAGTTGTTGGTCTATATCTCAGCTTGTTGTGGGTAAAA
Source organism: Hevea brasiliensis (assembly GCF_030052815.1). Lineage (NCBI taxonomy): Eukaryota > Viridiplantae > Streptophyta > Magnoliopsida > Malpighiales > Euphorbiaceae > Hevea > Hevea brasiliensis. The sequence goes on from NC_079499.1 coordinate 48,179,934, forward strand.
TTTCTGGTCAATTGGACCATTCTACTATGAGTTATGGCCAAATGACCAAATACTGTTCATTTGGTCATTCTGTAAACAGATCGCAGTCACCCGGATTGGGGCAAGCTTTTGGTCCACTTGGTTTGGTCTTATGGGCATGGTTTCTTCACCAAATTTGTGCCATTATGTGTCTAGTTTCATGTCCAATTCGCCAAACACCAATTGAACCTCTACAATTCAAGTTATGGCTGCCCAAACCTGCTGGACTCATGTCTAATTCTGCAGGTCACCTAGGGCAGCCACACTAAACCTAAATCCCATCACTCAACACACTTCATTTTTGGTTTAAACAGAACTAAATGGTCACTAATTGACCATTAATACCCATTTTCATCATCACATGGTCAAAGTCCCATTTCTCCACCCCAAACCCTAACTCAAACATTACCATTCATGCATTTTCATTGAATTTCTTCAATCCACTTACAAAATGCACGTTAAGGGCAGCCATAATAACCTTTTAACTTTATTAAATCATCATAAACAAACCCTAACCATGGCTGCCAAAAATTTAGGGTTTACATACAATTGGTATTCAACAATTTTTCTTTGTAATTTACACTCATTTATACTTACTCAACATAAATTTGAAGAGAAACATAAGTTTAAGTAACTAACCTCTTTTAGCCCAAATCCAAGCCAACCAAAACTTTAATTTTTCTTCAAAATTTTGCTGCCCAAAGCTTCCTCAAGGTGTGGGGTGAATTTTTTGTGAAGACAACTAGGGCTTTTATGGTGTGGAAGCTAGGGAAAATCAAGCTTGAAAAAGCTTGTCCATGGAGGTTAGGGAAGGAATGGTTTACGGCAAGGAAGAAAGAAGAAATGAGAAATCTGGTTTTTCTCTCTTTTTTCAGCCCATTTGTCTCGTTTAAATATAGTTATGCCATGTGACAACATTGGGTTGGGTGAAGGCACACTAATGACCTCATGTGATGTCATAAATTCCCATTTAATTCATTTTTTTTTTCTTTTCTACTCATTTTCAATTCAATTTTTATTAATATTTATTAACATTTTATATCATAATAATTATTTACTTAACTGGACAAGTCGGCCAAAAATCACGTTTGAAGGCGAAATGACCAAAATGCCCTTCGTTTGGCTTAACGGGCCAAAATTGTCTGTATTGATTGAAAATTTTTTCTAAGTATTTTCTTGGCATTCTAATGCCATAAGAACCTCAATAACCCTTCTCTGGAGTCCCTGAAATTATTTTATAATTTGTCCCCCGGGTCTAGGGCTCCTAGTTGCGAGAACCGTAACTTCTCACTAGGTTACCCATCGCTAGGGCACCGGCTCATTTAACTTGGTTGTATTTTATTTCAAAAATTTTTCTAAATTTTTCTTATTAATATTTGAGTTAATTATGGTTCCTCACTTTAGTTTAAATATTTTTCCGGACGTTCTAGCTATCCGAGCCGACACTGGTCACTGAAACAGTAAACTGTACGGACTAGCTAAAGTGAGGATGTTACAATATAAATGTATGTAAATGTATGGACATGTAAAACTGCTCATGAGCAGTTGTATAATGCTTGTAATAAATTTTGGTTTGGATTTTTCCTAATGTAAATTTTTGGAATAATGCATATAAATCATTTTATCTTTAATGAAATATGATTGAAAATATTTTGTTTTAATTTGAATGAAATTAATTAGTAGTATTTTGATGATGTTGAAGTTTGGAATTTGAGAAATGATGTTGAAATTGATTGGGATGGATGTTGAATTGATGAAGTTGTTGAGATAAATCATTGGAAGTGCTTTTTATAGGTATTTGAAGAACTGTTTTCTCAATATATAAACGGCCCTCTACCAAAATTTTTATAAAATTTACGAAAAAATAAAATGGGATAAAAATCTTAACTAATTTTCAAACTTTAATTAAATGTTTTAATACCTATTAGAAAATTCTCACCACTTATAAAAAGTAAGAAAATGATTTTAAAATCCCTTATAGGGTACTTAATGAGTTATCGGTAGGTGAAGTTCGGTAGTTCATTAGGTATTCTACGAGATCATGTTATGCCTTATAGAGGGGTAAGGCGTGACATGCAATGCATGAATGGACCATTTTTTTCTTTTTTTTTTCTTTTTTTGCCTTTACTTTTGCAAAATGAAAATGAAACCATACCAATAGAACCAAAACTGAACCAAAACCAAACCATATAAACTGAACTAAAATTGGACCAAAGACTGAATCAAAACAAAAAAAAAAATCTCCAGAACTGAATCTTTGCCCCCTTATACCTTTAACTCTCACGCGCAGGGTAAAAAAAAAATTCTATCCTAGGCTTCGGTACATTGGACACACCAACAGGGGGTGGTCCAGGACAATCCTTCCCTCATAAACAAGGGATTTATATCCTTAAAGTTTAACCATAAGTAAGCATCCTCTTGCTTAATATGGGTTTGGAAATGGACTTGGGCCTATACACACATTGGGTTTATGCATAGGCCTAGGTTCATCTCAACTTCCACTAGAGCTTATGGTTTAAACAGTAAGGTTATAAATCCAGCACAACAAAAATCTATGGGGTACCTAGGGCTGAAATCTATGGCTCATGGACTTCATCGAGTAAGAAAAGAGTCACCCATGTGAGAGCTTGTCCATTAAGTACAATGGCCGGAGCTATGGCTCTTTTATATACTCGAAGGTATGGGCATGGGGTGCTAACATTCACCAATTCGTCACAGCTCGAATGGAACTATGGTCTCCTTGGCTAGTAATAGCGGGGCTAAGAAGGGTAAAGGTGAACTGTGTGATAGTGTAGTGTAATTCAAAAAGTTTAACAGAGGAATAATATTAGACTAATAGAAACATGTTGGAGTAACTATCCATTTAATCCCCAGTGGAGTCGACAAACTGTAAGAAGGGGGCGTGAGGTGAAATATCATCTACTAGAATTATATAAAATGCACCAGGTAATGCCCAGGAAAGATGGTGGAGTCACAATGGTCTCACTTAAGTACTACCTCTTTAGACAGCATTTCCTAGACATGCACTTCATACAATCCTGATAGAATCAAACTACTGGTAAGTACCGTCTTCCCATAACACTACCACGATACTAAGGATTTATGCAATAAAGGCATAGATAGAAAGGAGTCGCCACCCGGGTAATAACCGGGACATATTTAGTGTTTCTTTTGAGGGTCATGGATGGTAACTTACTCCTTGCAAAGTTTCCACAACCATCATTACCACAGCCCAATGTCTAGGTTCGGGATAGTGGGTACGTAAGGGGAAGGTGTTAGGCACCCCTTACACCTAGTCTAACCTCGTTAATTCGAGTGCTAGTCTTCTACTAATGTTTCTAAAAGTCTTGTTTATTATTCCTTTATTAAACTTTATCCTTAAAATGCAATTCTAATCCTACACAAGTAAGTAATTCACAAAAGGGTTGTTGTTTACAAATAATATTCATGCATAAGTAATTCCTATCTATGGGGTTGCTAATTATTTAAATAAAATTTACCAGATGACTAAAATTAATTTATTATTGAGAATTTAATTTACAAACAAATTCAATTTCAAAAAAACCTACGTTTCTATTTAACATAATTAATTAATTTTTCACTAAGTTACCCCAAGGATAATTAAACTAAATTAATTATGTACATGTCACACCCTACCCCTCTGTAAGGCATAACATGATCCTGTAGTATACCTAATGAATTACCAACTTCATCTATTGATAACCCATTAAATACACTACAGGCGATTTTAAAACTTTTCTTACTTCTTTTTATAGTGGTGAGCACTATTTACAGGTGTTAAAAAAAATTTTGAACTGAAGTGAAACAGCCAACACATTTGAATTATTAGTAATTTCTGTAAAAATTTTGGCAGAGTGCCATCTGTATTTTGAATAAAACAGTTCTTCAAAAACCTATAAAAAGCACTTCAAATATATTTCTCAATGTCAAACTCCAACATTTAATCAACACAATATGTTTCTCAACATTTGTCAACTCAAATCCACAATAATTTTTCCAGTGTTTTCAAAAGCTGAGATAAAAGAAATACATCACAATATTTACAAGCCAAAATAATTTAGAAATATAATTTACAACTTCAATGTACAATTTTAATTTACAACTGCTCAAAATCAAGAACACTATATACATACAGTGAACATACATTACAATACAAAATGCAAAATATGGTATGCTCAATATACTCGATGATCTCTCAGTGTAGTACTAGCAGCCTAGTCTGCTGCCCTGTCAGTCTGTCTACCTGCGATAGCAATGAAAAGCTATCACTGAGTCATTGTCTCAGTGGTGCACAACATTAACTAAATACAACTTTAAATCGTAAATCATAAGTCATATAAATAGTGGATACTTAAAACCATAGTTAAATTCAAAGATAGTGAATGTCAATAAGAATTTAAACTCCACTTCACAATATCATAATAAATACCAATAAATCACACACACACAGCTTAATCATGTTGCCAAAGTTCAATTCATCCCAAAAGCCGATGGCTAGTGAGGAATTCAATTCATCCCAAAAGCCGATGGCTAGTGAGGAATAACATAGCTAGCTAGCAATAATATGAGCACTCATTCTATTCATCCTCAACAGGGACAAACCTCAACACTTCAGCCAGAGAGGGAATTCAATTCATCCCATTAGACAAGCTAGCGAAGAATTCAATCAATATACGTGATAGCTGTGGTTTCAAACCAATTACAATGCTTTTCAATCAATAAGTATCCAGCAAATATCATTCAAACAAATTTTCATAATTTAAAACAATAATATACAAATAGTCATAGTTTATTTCAATTGAAAAATTTAAAAGAAATAACTGTTGTGCACAAACCTTTAATAACTGTCTCTTAGCCCTGACTCAGTGTTTCCTTCCCTTTCCCTGAGTCTTTGCTTACTAAAATACACAATTCGAAGTGTTTCAGTACTTATTTAAACTGTCTCTAAGAATAAAGCTTAATAATTAACTTATTGAATTCTATTATTTCCTTAGTCAACGTAAGATGTTGACCCTCGATGCAGTCTAGGTGAATTAGGTTTTAATGTTACCAATGTATCATATTTAATAGCATTTTAGTATTGGTACATGTTACCCAATTCATTTTCATGTATAATGCATTTTATTGTAATTTGTCGGATTCCGGTATACTAATTTGACCTAGCCGGATGACCTAGTTCCCTCAGTTTTCGGGTTTTGGTCAAAACTACAAACTTGTAAGTCTATGTCTTATTACACGCAAGGAAAAATTTCAGGTCATTCTGAGTTTTGTAGACCAAGTTATGGTCAATCTACCAATGCTGGACAGAATGTACCAAAATGGTAGCTTGAGGTCATTTTTAGGTCACTTTTGATTCGGCTAGTTTTTGGACCTGAACTTGTGCAAGTTATTTGGCTTGGTTCTGGCCATTTCTGGGTTTTGACATCTTCATAAGAATTGTATATATATATGTCTTAACTATTCATGGTAAAAATTTCAGGTCAACTGGACCTATTTTGAGTGAGTTATGGCCAAAACACTAGTTGCTGCCCAAATGGTCAATTTTCAGGCTTTCAAAGCACTAATCCAGATTTTGTCATTTTTTAAGTCACCTTATAAGCAGAATTTTGGTAAGCTTCCTTCATGAAAGTTGGCACATTTTGTGCCTAGTTTCACCTCCAATTGGTCTCATACTAATTGGAGCCACACACTTAAGGTTCTAAGTCAATACATACACTGTCATATTACAATTTGTTTATCCTTTACCAATTACACATCCTATGCTTACCAAGTCATTTCCTACATGCCATTTCTGGTTTGTACCATAACATAAACAAATTTAGCAACTCATTTTTGGTCATTTTGGCAGCTTATAACCATTCTTAATATGTACATTATAGTACAGAATTTTCCAAGTCCAATTACAAATAATTTAACCACATAACATAGCTCATTTATATGTTCAAATTCAAACCTTTATACACATACACATTCTGCCATAACAAGCACCATAATTCAACAATATAATTCCATAAACCAAACCATGAAACAACACATTTTGGTCTACACTTCAAAGTTGCCGATTGTACATGTCCTTCGATTTGTTTCCAAGCTTCCAAAATCAAGTGTACTATCACACATACATTTAGTATACATTATCCAATTTATTCCTACACACATAAAAACTTACATCAACACCTTAATCTACCATTTACATGCAAGGATAAACTGCTCTTATTGAAGTTCCATGGCTGCCAAAAATGTACCTCTCCCTTAACTCATCAAACTTTAAAAATCCTTCCACAAATCAACTACCCACAACACCCATGCAAAGTTTAATGAAACAGGAATTAAAAATACATACTTACCACTCTTAAAATTCTTCAAAACCTCACCAAAACTTGATTTTCTTGCTGCCTATCTACTACCCAAGTTGTGTAGAACAACTTTAGTGAAGGATAATGGAAGAAAATTGGCTTGGATCATGGAAGAATGAAGCTTGCATGAAGCTTGTAAAATACGGCCATGGAGGTTTTCTTTCTTCTTGGTTTCGGCTGGTCTTGGCAAGGTGAGGAAGATGAAGTTATTTCAGCCATAATATGTGTAGTGGTCCACTTAAGTGGAGTGAGTGGAGCACTAAGTAAAGATTTACTGTTTATTTATTCTAAAGTTTCCATATTCCCACATTTAACTCCTATCTTTTGCTATTTAATTTATGTACCACCAATTTAATTTTTCATGACATTTTCCAAGTGTAACATCATTTATTTTTAATGGATATTTAGGTCAAAATACAATTCGGGATGTCAAATGACCACAATGTCTCTGTTCGGGTTGCATTCCTGATTTTTCGGTAACATCGAGTTTTGCCGTTTTATCGATTTCTCATTTTTCTTTGTACTAATTAATTAATTTTTCTTTCATATTTCTAATGATATTTATGCTTCAATAAGTCTTTAATTATGTCTTAAAAATATTTTCCAGGGTTCCCCGCGGTCCAGAGCTAGTCAACGGTCCACGCCGCAACTTCCCGGTGCAGTCACCCATCGCTAGGGTTCTCGGCTCGTTTAACTTGGTTACATTTCATTGCTATTATTTTTCTTTTGTTTTTCTTGTATTTTCTTTTCTTGTATTTCATTATTTTATGTCTTCTCACCAATATTTTAGTATAGTTCTAGGCATTCTAGTTGTCCGGACAACACTGGTCACTAGAACAGTAGAACGCACTACCGAACATAGGGTTGTTACAATTCTCCCCCCCCTTAAAATAAATTTCATCTCAAAGTTTTACCTGGCATTAGTCTCTGAACAGCTGTGGGTGCTGTCTCCTCATATCCTCTTCACGTTCCCAAGTAGCTTCCTGGCCTAAATGATGGTTCCACAGCACTTTAACTAGGTGTATCTGTTTATTCCTCAGCTGCTTCACCTCATAAGCCAGAATTTCTATGGGTTCTTCCTCGTATGAGAGGTCTAGATTTACATCAATCTCTTCAACTGATAGTACATGAGATGGGTCAGATCTGTACCTCCTTAACATGGACACATGGAAGACACTGTTTATCCTTTCTAGCTCTGGAGGTAATGCCAACCGATATGCCAAAGGACCCACTCTTTCCAGAACCTCATATGGTCCGATGAAACGAGGACTCAGTTTCCCCTTTCTGCCAAAGCTCATAATCCTCTTCCAAGAAGAAACTTTAAGGAATACTTTACCACCCACTGCATATTCAATGTCTCTTCTCTTCATATCAACATAGGACTTCTGAAGGTCTGATGCAGCCTTGAGTCTATCTCTGATCAATCTGATCTTTTCCTCTGTCTGCTGAACAATTTCTGGCCCAATCATCTTTTTTCACCAACTTCATCCCAACATAGGGGAGTTCTGCACTTTCTGCCATACAAAGCTTCATATGGAGGCATCCAATGCTTGATTGGTAGCTGTTGTTATAAGCAAACTCAATCAAAGTCAAGTGTGTATCCCAACTACCTTCAAACTCAATCACATAAGCCCGTAGCATATCCTCCAATATTTGAATTATCCTCTCAGATTGGCCATCTGTTTATGGGTGGAATGCTGTGTTGAAGTTCAATCTAGTTCCTAGGGCTTTCTGTAGACTACCCCAGAATCTAGAAGTGAACCTAGGATCTCTGTCAGATACAATTGATACTGGCACTCCATGCAGTCTTACAATTTCATATATGTACAATCTGGCTAATCTCTCCAAATTATAGTCCATCCGGACTGACAAAAAGTGAGCAGACTTGGTCAGTCTATCAACTATAACCCATACTGTATCATGACTATTTTGTGTCCTCCGAAGTCCCATCACAAAATTCATAGTTATCCGTTCCCATTTCGAGTCTGGTACTGGCAATGGATGTAACAAACCAGCTGGAACTTGATGTTCTGCCTTTACTTGCTAACAATTTAGGCATTTGGAAACAAATTTAGCTATATTTCTTTTCATACCCATCCACCAGTAATGCTCTTTCAGCCCTCTGTACATTTTAGTTCCACCAGGGTGCATAGGAAAAGGAGACTCATGTGCTTCCTTCATAATGATCTATCTTAATTCTACATCTTTAGGAACGCACATTCTGCCCTGATGTAGTAGTAAACCATCATCTCTCACAGAGAATTCAGGTTTCTTGCCCTGCTGGACTTCTTTCAGTAGCTTCTGATATTTTCATTATTCTGAGCAGCCATTCTGATCTGATCAATGAACACTGGTTGTACATGCCATGCAACTACTGTCTGTCCCTCATCATCAATCTCCAAACTGGCATGCTGTGCTTTCAACATATGTACCATGGACAAAGGAGAAACTTTGAGACTTACCATAGTCTTGCGACTTAAGGCGTCAACCACTACATTTGCTTTCCCTGGCTGATAGTCTTTTAAGCAATCATAGTCTTTAATGAGTTCTAACCATCTCCTCTGCCCCAAATTCAATTTCTTCTGGGTACCTAAGTACTTCAAGCTCTTGTGATCTGTGTAAATGTAGCATTTCTCCCCATACAAATAGTGTCTCCAGATCTTTAGAGCAAAAACAATAGCTGCTAGCTTCAAATCATGTGTTGGGTAGTTCCTCTCATACAGTTTCAACTGGCATGATACATAAGCAATGACATTTCGATCTTGCATCAGTACGCAGCCTAACCCATTGTGAGAAGCATCACTATAAACTGTGTATTCTTTACCCTGAGTAGGTAAAGTAAGGACTGGAGCTTCAATCAAACACCTCTTCAACTCATCAAAACTTTGCTGGCATTTATCTATCCACTGAAAATTTTCATCTTTCCGAAACAGCTTGGTCAGTGGAGAAGCTAACATAGAAAACCCTTTCACAAACCGGCGATAATATCCAGGTAAACCCAGAAAACTACGAATTTCTGTGATATTCCTAGGTGGCTTCCAATTAAGGATAGCTTCTACCTTGCTGGAATCTACCTTGATCCCTTCAGCTGACACAACATGTCCCAAAAAGGAGATTTCTTTCAGCCAAAATTCACATTTCGACAATTTGGCATATAGCTGTTTCTCCCTTAAGGTCTGCAGTACAATCCGCAGATGTCTGTCATGCTCCTCTGCATTCCTCGAATATATCAAAATGTCATCAATATACACCACCACAAACTGGTCGAGATATGGTCTAAAGATAGTGTTCATCAGATCCATAAAAGCAGCTGGAGCATTTGTTAACCCGAATGGCATTACTAGAAACTCATAGTGGCCATATCGAGTTCTGAAAGCAGTTTTTGGAATACTCTGCTCTTGCACTTTCAACTGATAATAACCAGATCGCAAATCAATTTTGGAGAATAAAGCTGCACCCTTCAACTGATCAAACAGATCATCAATGCGAGGCAATGGATATCTGTTCTTTATTGTCACCTTATTCAACTGCCGGTAGTCAATACATAAGCGAAGGGTGCCATCTTTCTTCTTAACAAACAATACTGGCGCTCCCCAAGGTGACACACTAGGGCGGATGAAGCCCTTTTCAAGTAGTTTTTGAAACTGTACCTTCAACTCCTTCAACTCTGCTGGTGCCATTCTGTATGGTGTTATGGAGATTGGATCCACACCAAGCATAACATTAATTTCAACCTGCACCTCTCTTTTTGGAGGTAATCCTGGCAATTCATCAGGAAACACATCTGGAAAGTCATATACTGTAGGGATGTCCCTCAATGCTGGAATCCCCACTTGGGTTTCTACCACATGTGCGAAGTATGCTTCACACCCCTTTCTGATTATTTTTCTGGCTAGTGCAGCCGAAATGACATTTGATGGCAATAGCTGCCTCTCCCTGTGTATTACCACATCACTGTACTGAGGGAGACCAAAAGTGACTGTCTTCAGCCTACAGTCAATCATGGCGTGATTCCTGGCTAACTAATCCATGGCCAAGATGATATCATAATCTCTGAAGGGCATTTCAATGAGATCAAATAGAAAAGTGTGTCCTTGGATCACCAAAGAACAATCTCTATGCATTCTATTAACCCTGACCTCTTGTCCTAATGGACTTGTTACTAGCACCTCAAAGTCCATTTTTGTACATGGAATAGCAATGCAATCAATGATGCTAGCACTCACATAAGAATGGGTAGAACCTGGATCAAATAACACAAACACATTTTGATTAAAAGTTGAGAAGGTACCAGCCACAATATCAGATGTCTCGGCCTCTTCTCTCTGTTTCATTACATAGACTCTGACTAGAGCACTGCCTTACTCTGATTATTTCACTGTGCCTTGGCTGCCTGCTGGGTTACCTCTACCCCTGCCTCTACCTCTGCTAGGTGGTTATGAACCTCTGGTGACAGGGATCTAAATTGACCCTTCAGCACTAGAAGGAGGTGGTCCAACTCTACGAGTACTGGTGCAGTCCTTGGCAAAGTGTCTTGTGCCTCCACAGTTATAACAGGCTCCTATGGCCTTGTAGTACACCCCACCATGATTTCTTCCTGAAGTTTCATATTGGCGAGGAGGGTAGGAACTTCTGGTACTCTGCTGACTAGATGGAAGAGGTTTATGTCCCGAATATCTTCCCCTACTAGACTTCTTACCACCTCTGCTGTGTCCCCCATAGTTCTTCCTCTTTTCAAGAGGACCACTAGAACTCTGTTCTACTGACTTTCCCTCTTTTTTTGTCTTCTCTGATTTCTTTTTCTCAGGGGCTGCTTCAGATTCAATTCTTTCTAATTTTAGTGCTTGAGAAATAAGTTCATAGAAGTTAGTATATTTGAATCCGACCACTTGTAATCTGATACTAGGCTTCAAGCCGATTTCAAACCTCTTACATCTCTCCCTGCTGGTAGAAAGTAGACTTACTGCATAATGGCTCAGGCAGGAAAATTCCCTTTCATATTCAGCCACCGATCTACTCCCCTGTTTTAGACTTAGGAAGTCTTGCAGCTTCTGGTCTACATAAGCATTAGGGATATATTTTTGTCTGAACTCCCGTAAAAAATCATTCTATCTTAGCACTGAAGGTTCTACCAGATTATGGGGAATGGTTTTTCACTAGTCAGATGCATCCCCCTGTAGCAGAGACACTGAATATTCAAACCTGAGCTCCTCTATACAATGTAGCTTCTTGAACACCCTATCCATTCTTTCTAACCATTGTTCTGCCTCTAGAGGATTTACTATCCCCTTGAACTCAGTAGCCCCATATTTTATCAATTTGTCATACTGCCTAGTAGAAGACTATGGTTGTACCACTGGTGTCTGTAGTGGGACTTGAGTAGGCACGTTACCAGCCATTTGTTGGAACATTGCACCCATTTGCTGAGAAAACTGAGCAGGAAACTACAGTACTGAGGGGCTGGTGCGGCTGATCCACAGACATTGTGTAGGGCTGGGGCATCCACTTATACCTCAGCCTCAATAGATTAATCGACTGAACGATCACCCTTTCCATAGTCAATTCGAGAATCTTAGACCTCCTGAACAAATAACACAAGGAGATTTTCTCTCGTTAGCGCATATTTATAATGTAATGTACTGTATGTATCAAACAATGAGATTAAGCAGTTGTACTATGAAGAAAGAATATTCAAATTACGGTGAAAACATAATTTAAAAACTAGCTCTAATACCACTTAAACATGTCACACCCTACCCCTCTGTAAGGCATAACATGATCCCGTAGTATACCTAATGAATTACCAACTTCGTCTACTAAAAACCCATTAAATATACTACAAGGGATTTTAAAACTTTTCTTACTTCTTTTTACAGTGGTGAGCACTATTTACAGGTGTTAAAAATTTTTTTGAGCTAAAGTGAAACAGCTAACACATTTGAATTATTAGTAATTTCTGTAAAAATTTTGGCGAAGTGCCATCTGTATTTTGAATAAAATAGTTTTTCAAAAACCTGTAAAAAGCACTTCAAATATATTTCTCAATCTCAAACTCTAACATTTAATCAACACAATATGTTTCTCAACATTTATCAACTCAAATCCACAAAAATTTTTCTAGTGTTTTCAAAAGCTGAGATAAAAAAAATACATCACAATATTTACAAACCAAAATAATTTACAAATATAATTTACAACTTCAATGTACAATTTTAATTTACAACTGCGCAAAACCAAGAACACTATATACATAGAGTGAACATACATTACAATACAAAATGCAAAATATGGTATACTCAATATACCCGATGATCTCTTAGTGTAGTACTAGCAGCCTAGTCTGCTGCCCTGTCAGTCTGTCTACTTGCGACAGCAATGAAAAGCTATCGCTGAGCCATTGTCTCAGTGGTGCACAACATTAACTAAATACAACTTTAAATCACAAATCATAAGTCATATAAATAGTGGATACTTAAAACCATAGTTAAATTCAAAGACAGTGAATGTCAATAAGAATTCAAACTCCATTTCACAATATCACAATAAATATCAATAAATCACACACACACAGCTTAATCATGTTGCCAAAGTTCAATTCATCCCAAAAGCCGATGGCTAGTGAGGAATTCAATTCATCCCAAAAGTTGATGGCTAGTGAGGAATAACGTAGCTAGCTAGCAATAATATCAGTGCTCATTCTATTCGTCCTCAACAGGCACACACCTCAACACTTCAGCCAGAGGAGGAATTCAATTCATCCCACTAGACAAGCTAGCGAGGAATTCAATCAATATACGTGATAGTTGTGGTTTCAAACCATTTATAATGCTTTTCAATCAAAAAGTATCCATCAAATATCATTCAAACAATTTTTCACAATTTAAAACAGTAATATACAAATAGTCATAGTTTATTTCAATTGAAAAAGTCAAAAGAAATAACTGTTATGCACAAACCTCTGATAACTGTCTCTTGGCCCTGACTCAGTGTTTCCTTCCCTTTCCCTGAGTCTTTGCTAACTGAAATACACAATTTGAAGTGTTTCAATACTTATTTAAACTGTCTCTAAGAATAAAGCTTAATAATTAACTTACTGAATTCTATTATTTCCTTAGTCAACCTAAGATGTTGACCCTCGATGCAATCTAGGTGAATTAGGTTTTAATGTTACCAATGTGTCATATTTAATAGCCTTTTAGTGTTGGTACATGTTACCCAATTCATTTTCATGTATAATGCATTTTATTGCAATTTCTCAGATTCTAGTATACTAATTTGACCTAGTCGGATGACCTAGTCTCCTTAGTTTTCGGGTTTCAGTCAAAACTACAAACTTGTAGGTTTATGCCTTGTTGCACGCGGGGCAAAATTTCAGGTCATTATGAGTTGTGTAGACCAAGTTATGGTCAATCTACCAATGCTGGACAGAATGTACCAAAATGGTAGCTTTAGGTCATTTTTAGGTCACTTTTGGTTCGGCCAGTTTTTGGGCCTGAACTTGTGCAAGCTATTTGGCTTGGTTCTGGCCATTTCTGGGTTTTGGTGTGTTCATAAGAATTGTAGATATATGTCTTAACTATTCATGTAAAAATTTCAGGTCAATTGGACCGGTTTTGAGTGAGTTATGGCCAAAACACTAACTGCTGCCCAAATGATCAATTTTCAGGCTTTCAAAGCACTAATCCGGATTTGGTGCCTAGTTTCACCTCATGAAAGTTGGCACATTTTGTGCCTAGTTTCACCTCCAATTGGTCTCATACCAATTGGAGCCACACACTTAAGGTTCTAAGCTAAAACATACACTGCCATATTATAATTTGTTTATCCTTTACCAATTACACATCCTATGCTTACCAAGTCATTTCCTACATGCCATTTCTGGTTTGTACCATAACATAAACACATTTAGCAACTCTTTTTTGGTCATTTTGGAAGCTTATAACCATTCTCAATATGCACATTATAGTACATAATTTTCCAAGTCTAATTACAAACAATTTAACCACATAACATAGCTCATTTACATGTCCAAATTCAAACCTTTATACACATATACATGCTGTCATAACAAGCACCATAATTCAAAAATATAATTCCATAAACCAAACCACGAAATAACACATTTTGGTCTGCACTTCAAAGTTGCCGATTGTACATCTCCTTCAATTTGTTTCCAAGCTTCCAAAATTAAGTGTACCATCACACATACATTTAGTATACATTATCCAATTTATTCCGACACACATAAGCACTTACATCAACACCTTAATCTACCATTTACATGCAAGGATAAACTGCTCTTATTGAAGTTCCATGGCTGCCAAAAATGTACCTCTCCCTTAACTCATCAAACATAAAAAATCCTTCCACAAATCAACTACCCATAACACCCATTCAAAGTTTAATGAAACAAGAATTAAAAGTACATACTTACCACTTTTGAAATTCTTCAAAACCTTACCAAAACTTGATTTTCTTACTGCCTATCTACTGCCCAAGTTGTGTAGAACAACTTGGATCATGGAAGAATGAAGCTTGCATGAAGATTGTAAAATGCGGCCATGGAGGTTTTCTTTCTTCTTGGTTTCGGCTGGTCTTGGCAAGGTGAGGAAGATGAAGTTATTTCAGCCATAATATGTGTAGTGGTCCACTTAAGTGGAGTGAGAGGAGCACTAAGTAAAGATTTAATGTTTATTTATTCTAAAGTTTCCATATTCCCACATTTAACTCCTATCTTTTGCTATTTAATTTATGTACCACCAATTTAATTTTTCATGACATTTTCCAAGTGTAACATCATTTATTTTTAATGCACATTTATGTCAAAAGACAACTCGGGGTGTCAAATGACCACAATGCCCCTGTTCGGGTTGCATTCCCTATTTTTCGGTAACACTGAGTTTTATCGTTTTCTCGATTTCTCATTTTTCTTTGTAGTAATTAATTAATTTTTCTTTGATATTTCTAATGATATTTATGCTTCAATAAGTCCTTAATTATGTCTTAAAAATATTTTCCAGGGTTCCTGTGACACCCCTTACTCGTCTACAGTATATCCGAGTAAGATATGTCACCCGGTGTACCGGAACACTCTATTTTATCTTAATCATTTTTATTCTTCCTTAATTTATTTTTTTATCATAGTTTTGAATATAACTTGTGAAATATAATTCATTTAAGTCATTTATTGAAATTATAATTTATTTGAGGTTTCGAAAATTTTATAGAAAATCCGGCAGAGTACCGGCTAAAAATGGAGAAAACAGTTCTTTGGAACCTGTGAAAAAGCACTTCCAATAATCATTTACAATCAATCCCAACTCCATTTCATCAACAAAATCTCAATATGTTTTTGAACAATATTTCCATTTCTCAATCATTCATCTCATATGATAATCATGTAAAAGTCGTAAATAAATATTCACTTTTTCATTCACAAACACAATTTCCACTATATACATTAACATCAAAATACATTATATAAGTCTCATTAACACAAGAGAAAATAAAAGATAGTTACAAAATACTAAAATGAAACCTAGTGTCCTACCAATGCACTGAAGATGGTGAGGTGACACAGACACTAAGCAGAGCTGCAGGAGGTCTCACCCCGGTCACGTGGTCTCATGGGCTCTCGGCCGATCTCGTAACCTACGCATGGCAAAAGTAACGCGCTAAGCAATAATGCTTAGTGGTGCCAATAATAAAATAAAAATAAATAACATAAAATAAATATGCAGTGAATGTATTGATGTTTCATTTCAAATAAATTTCCGATGAGTATTTGTAATCTTACTTATTTTGTACTTGTTATATTCATTATTTCATTAAATTTGTCCACTATCATTTTTTTGTTGCCCAAGTAACTTATACTGGATGACTGGACTGGATAAATGGGTAAACTGGCACTGGGTATCAAGTACCTCGGGCTGCCACACCATCGGTCATATGTGTCTCCCGGTGTGCAACAGAACAACTAATAAGCTGTAATAACATTAGGCACAAGGCCAAGTATCAACATAATGTCAGAATGGCTAAAAGCCATGAAATCACAGAATGGCATAATGCCATGTGCAGTACTGCTAACTAAACCCTATTGGCATGCCAAACTATCCAAACCAATCTTGTTAGGTATACTACGGCATTTGACACTTTTGAATTTTTCAATTTTTGAATTTCAAGTTTTGGTGTTACTATTCCCTTCATTAGTCAACAAAAATGTTGACTTTTGTATAGAAAATAGGTACATTGGTTTTAACACTCCCAACATACCTCATTTTGCAATCAAAATTTGTTGATATTGATTACCAATACCATTTCTAAGCTTAAAATTAATGGAGCAGAATTTGCAGTTTTCATACCCTATATTTACTGTTCCATTAGTTACTGTTGTAGTGGGAATTTGAGAAAATGATAAACATGAAAGTTGTTCCTTATTTTGTCTAGTTTAATTTTTTTTTTTTGAATCACTCCATTTGGAGTTTTGTAGCTCAAGTTATGATCCAAAACCCACAACTGGCCGGATTGGAATTTTTCTGAACTGACCATATCTATAGTGCAGTGAACAGTGACTGCAACTCCCTTGTTGGATGGGTTCTGTTCATAATTTGGGGTAGGTTTCTTCATGAAAGTTGTTGGTCTATATCTAAGCTTGTTGTTGGTAAAATTTCAGGTCAATTGGACCATTCTACACTGAGTTATGGCCAAATGAACAATAATTGTTCATTTGGTCATTCTGCAGAAACTGGTTGCAGGACACCCGGATGGGGGCAAGTTTTTGGTCCACTTGGTTTGGTCTTATGGGCATGGTTTCTTCACCAAAGTTGTGCCATTATGTGTCTAGTTTCATGTCCAATTGGCCAAACACCAATTTAATCTACACAGCCCAAGTTATGGCTGTCCAAACAGGCTGGACTCACATCCAAACCTGCTGGTTTCACTAGGCAGCATACCAAATCAGTTTTCTAATACTACAATTCACTCCAAGTTGTGGTCAATTTACCTCAAATGGTCACTAATTGACCATTAGAATGTTCATTCACCATTACATAAGCAAAGTCCAAATTTCTCTCCAAAACCCTAATTCTCCATTCCCATTCTCACAACATACCTTAGTTAAACACACTAATTCATTATAAATATATATATATATATATATATATATATATATATATATATATATATACTTTAAACACTATCTCTAGTCCACTCTAAACCCATCAAAACAATCAAAATCACCACCCCCTATAGGCTGCTGAAATTGACCATATACCCTAGCATGCATAATTCTCTTCAATTCCCGCAAATTCCTAGCCTAACTTAGCGTCTTAACATGGATATCCAAAGAAAGAAAGAGAAAGATGGCAATAACCTTACTAGGGCAGAATTTTCTCTTGTAAATTCTTCACTTTCTTTTGTTTTCTTGGCTGCCAAACACTCTAGCAAGGTTGGGTGACAAATTTTAGTGAAGGACTTTATAGAATTTGGGGTGAGAAATTAAAGGATTAAAGGTATGAGAGAATGAGAGTTATGGAGGAAGAAGGAGAAAACTCACGGCTGGCTGAAGAAGAAGGAGAAACACCAGAAATTTTTGGTCCATTTTGTCTCTTTTAATTGTTTTAAGAAGGCTTGTTGAATGGTGATTGGTGGAGGCCTTCCTAATAACATCATGTGATGTCATATTTAGGTATTTCTTTCATTTTCTTTTCTTCTTTTCTCTACTCATTTTCAATTCAATTTTTAACAATATTTATTCATATTTTAGATCATAATAATTATTTAATTAATTGGAAAAGTCGGCCAAAAATCGCCTCTGAAGGCGAAATGACTAAAATGCCCTCCGTTTGGCTTAACGGGTCAAAATTGTCTGTACCGATTGAAAAAATTTTCTAAATATTTTCTTGGCATTCTAATGCCATAGGAACCTCAATGACCCTTCTCTGGAGTCCCAAAAATTATTTTATGAATTTTTCCCTGGGTCTAGGGCTTTTAGTTGCGAGAACCGCAACTTCTCACTAGGTTACCCATCGCTAGGGCACCGGCTCATTTAACTTGGTTGTATTTTATTTCTAAAATTTTTCTTAAATTTTTCTTATTAATATTTGAGTTAATTATGGTTCCTCACTTTAGTTTAAATATTTTTCCAGACGTTCTAGTCATCGGACCAGTCACGGGACGATGGGAATGTACGGAGTTGCTACAGGGAGGAGGGTGTTACAACTCTTCCCCTCTAATTTAAATTTCGTCCTCGAAATTTACCTGATGCAAACAGTTGAGGGAACTGTTGCCTCATCGTCTCTTCACTTTCCCAAGTTGCCTCTTCGGTGTTGTGGTGCCTCCAAAGCACTTTCACCAGTGGAATCTGCTTATTCCTCAGTTCTTTCACTTCCCGAGCCAGAATTCTTATGGGTTCTTCTTCATATGTCAAATCCGGTTGTACTTTAATTTCTTCCATGGAGATGATATGTGAAGGATCTGAGCGGTATCTTCTTAGCGTAGATATGTGGAACACATTGTGGATCTTGTCCAGCTCTGGTGGTAAAGTTAGCCTGTAGGCTACTGGTCCCACACGTTCAATGACTTCATATGGGCCAATGAACCTAGGGCTCAACTTACCTTTTCTTCTAAACCTCAGTACCTTCTTCCATGGTGACACCTTGAGGAACACTTTATCGCCAACTGCATATTCTATTTCTTTTCTCTTCAGGTCGGCATAAGATTTCTATCTATCTGAGGCAACCTTCAGATTGGCTTTGATTTGTTTTACTTTCTCCTCAGTCTGTTTCACCAGGTCGGGCCCTACTAGTTTGTCTTCGCCCAATTCAGTCCAGCACACTGGAGTTCTACATTTCCTCCCATACAGTGCTTCATACGGGGCCATTTGGATGCTAGCTTGGTAGCTATTGTTGTATGCAAATTCTGCTAGTGGGAGGTATCTATCCCAACTTCCCTAAAACTCAATAACACAACTCCTCAGCATATCCTCAAGAACCTGACATATATTTCATGTTATTATTATCATTTTATTTCAATATTTGTATTAATTCAATTGGTTCAATTGTTTACCTGGATTACTCTTTCTGATTGCCCATCCGTCTGAGGATGGCAAGCTGTGCTGAAGTGGAGTTGTGTACCCAAGGACTCATGCAACTTCTTCCAAAATCTCGATGTAAACCTTGGGTCTCGATCAGATATGATGGAAAGTGGAATTCCATGTAGTCTAACTATCTCACTGATATACAATTTTGCTAACTTCTCCAGTGAGTAGTCAGTCCTAACTGGCAGAAAGTGTGCTGACTTCGTCAATCTATCCACTATCACCCATACTGCATCATGTTTCTTTTGGGTGAGAGGTAGACCACTTACAAAATCCATGGGGATCCGATCCCATTTCAATTCAGGTATGCGTATAGGCTGTAGCAAACCTGATGGAACTTGATGTTCTGCCTTAACTTGCTGACATGTCAAGCATTTAGTCACATAGTCAGCTATGTCCTTCTTCATACCAGGCCACCAATAGTGAAGCTTCAGATCATGATACATTTTTGTACTTCCTGGGTGCATAGCATAAACACTGGCATGTGCCTCTTTCAAAATACTGGCTTTCAATTCCCCATTATCTGGTACACATACTCTTCTTTTGTAGTGCAAACACCCATCTGCTTTCACCTCATAGTCAGTTGCTTTTCCCTCTGAGATTTTGCTCATAATAGCCTTTAGCTTCTCATTTACCTTCTGCCCATCTAAAATCTGCTGTAACAGGTTTAGCCTCACTTGCAACTCAGCCAAAGTAGCTCCATCTCAAACCAAAGATAGACGGGCATTCAATGATCTCAAAGCTGTGATGGATTTTCTGCTCAAAGCATCAGTAACTACATTTGCCTTCCTAGGATGGTAGTCAATTACACAATCATAGTCCTTCAGGAACTCAATCCATCGCCTCTGTCTAAGGTTGAGCTCCTTCTGAGTTGGCAAGTATTTCAGGCTTTTTGTGGTCTGTGTAAATGTAGCACTTTTCACCATACAAGTAATGCCTCCATATCTTCAGTGCGAAGATAATTGCTGCAAGCTCTAGATCATGGGTAGGGTAATTCTGTTCATGTGGCCTTAGGTATGCGGAAGCATAAGCGACCACCTTTCCCTCTTGCATCAATACACACCCTAACCCATTATGAGAGGCATCACTGTAGACCACAAAGTCCTTTCCTGACACTGGCTGTGTTAATACTGGTGCCTCTCTTAACATAGCCTTCAACTTCTCAAAACTAGTTTGACACTTGTCATTCCAATCAAATCTCACATTCTTGTGTAACAACTTGGTCATTGGAGCAGCTATTAAGGAAAATCGCTTCACAAATCTCCTGTAATACCCAACTAGCCCCAAGAAGCTTCTGACCTCAATTGTATTTCTAGGAGGCTTCCATTCCATCACTGCTTCTATTTTCTTGGGATCCACTCTATTCCCATCAGCTGACACTACGTGTCCAAGGAATGCAATCTCATTCAACCAGAAGTCACACTTGGACAACTTAGCATACAACTTCTTTTCTCTCAGGGTTTGCAAAACAATCCTCAAATGCTCATCATGTTCTTCCCTGGTCTTGGAATACACCAAAATATCATCAATAAAGACCACTACGAACCGATCTAGGTATGGATGGAAGATACAGTTCATAAGGTCCATGAATGCTGCTGGTGCATTTGTTAGGCCAAAGGGCATCACTAGGAACTCATAATGTCCATATCGGGTACTGAATGCAGTCTTTGGAACATCTGCATCCTTCACCCTCAACTGATGATACCCTGATCTGAGATCAATTTTAGAAAATACTCCTGCTCCCTTTAACTGATCAAACAGATCATCAATTCTAGGCAACGGATACTTATTCTTCACTGTCACTTTATTCAACTGCCGGTAATCAATGCATAACCTCAAAGTCCCATCTTTCTTCTTTACAAACAGCACTAGAGCTCCCTATGGCGACACACTAGGGCGTATGAACCCCTTATCCAGCAACTCCTGTAACTGTATTTTCAGTTCCTTCAATTCTCTGGGTGCCATCCTATAAGGAGCAATAGATATTGGTGCTGTACCCGGCAGTGTCTCAATAGCAAATTTAAATTCCCTTTTCTGGTGGCAAACCAGGCAACTCTTCAGGAAATACCTCTGGGAAGTCTCTTACTGTGGGTATATCACTCAGGTTTGGCTTAACTTGCGTAGTATCAACTACGTGTGCTAGGTAAGCTTCACAGCCTTTTCTCATCATTCTTCTTGCAACTGTGGCTGAGATAACATTGGACAGGAAATCTGTCCTTTCACCCACAACAGTGATCTCATTACCCTCATGAGTTTTCAAAGAAATCTTCTTCAGTTTACAATCAACTATTGCCTGATGACGTGACAACCAATCCATTCCCAAAATCACGTCAAACTCGTGGAAGGGCAACTCAATTAAATCTGCCGAGAATTCATACCCCTGAATCCTTAATAGGCAACCCTTGTACACTTTGTTCACCACTACACTGTGGCCCAACGAATTAGTGACCAGAATGTCTTGGTCACTCTCCCCTACTAGTATTCCCCTCTCTACGGGTAGGTTGACGCAGATGTATGAATGAGTGGATCCTGGATCCACCAATGCATGCACAAATGTATTGTAGAGGGAGAACATACCCCTGATGACGTCTGGGGCATCTTGCTCCTCCTGAGCTCTCATGGCATAGGCTCTGGCAGGTGATCTGGTCTCAAGCCTCTCTGCTGGCTCAGATGCAGGCCTCTGTGATGGTCCCACTGCCTCAGATTTGCCAGATTTCCTACCCCTTTGTGGTGCAGAGCAGTGCATGCGCTTGTGTTGGAGCAGCTGTAGTAGTTCTGCGTGGACAGTTCCTTAGCTGATGCTCTGTCGACCCACACCTTAAGCAGGCACCAGTCACTCTCCAACACTCCCCTTTATGCCACATCAGGCAATGTGGACATGCAGAAGATGCTGGGTGTAACACCCTACCCCTCTGTAAAGCATAACATGATCCCGTAGTATACCTAATGAATTACCAACTCCGTCTACTGATAACCCATTAAATACACTACAAGGGATTTTAAAACTTTTCTTACCTTTTTTTTTTTTTTTTTTTTTTTTTTTTTACAGTGGTGAGCACTTTTTACAGGTGTTAAAAACCTTTTTGAACTGAAGTGAAACAGCTAACTCATTTGGACTATTAGTAATTTCTGTAAAAATTTTGGCGAAGTGCCATCTATATTTTGGATAAAACAGTTCTTCAGAAAACCTGTAAAAAGCACTTCAATATTTTCCTCAATCTCAAACTCCAACAAAATTCAACACAATATTTTTCTCAACTCAAATCCACAACAATTTTTCAGTATTTTCAAAGGATGAGATAAAAGAAATATAACACAAATTTTACAAGTCAAAATAACTCATAATTTACTTTACAACTTCAATGTACAATTTTAATTTACAACTGCTCAAATAATTTACATACATATTATTACATGCATACATCAGACCTATGTACATGGGTATACCTATAATATACCTGGAGCTGATCTGAAAGTTTCTTCAAAGAAACTTACTCACTGCTCTATGCTCTTCTTACCTGCGACAGCATACAAAGCTGTCATTGAGTGGTGAACTCAGTGGTGTACAACTATAATTTAAAACATAGTACAATATACATTGACAAAATTTACAGTAAATAATTTGGGAATCTGAGTACTCATCAAATTTTAAAACTCAAAATATTAATTGCCAATAATGTGAATCATTTCTATAAAATGACTTTGATCACGAAATTCAATTTATCAAATCATAACTAACCATTTAGGTAATTCCAACAAAATCAATTATACATAAATCATAATTGAAATCATAATTCTTTACCATTCAAAAACATTTTGTGTCTCAAAAACCATGTTGTATCTCAAAACCATGTCAGATCTCAAAAATCATGTCAGATCTCAAAAATCATTCTTTATTTCAAAAACCATTCTTTATCTCAAAAACCATTCTTTATCTCAAAAACCATTCTTTATCTCACTAACTATGCAACACTAATCCGAAAGGGCCATCTTCGGGGTGATTCTAACTCCCTATGGTCAGGGAGGTCGAATCAGATTCTAACTCCCTATGGTCGGGGAGGTCGAATCATCGTGCACAGTACCATCACAATAATAAATCTTCTGCAAAGGCCATAACGATAAAATAAACTTAGATCTAACCTCAAATCAGAGGAAAATCTAAGCCTGTGCACGTACCACGGTAATCAAAACACAACTAACTCCATTGTCTTCTCAACAAATGAGAGAGACGGGTAATAACCTAGTCAAGCATCTATAGTGACATATAAAACAATATCACAATCCTTTTAGTGAGCATAAATCACAATATAATTCGATTTAAATTCAATTCCAATATCCAATAATTTTTATGCTCATCACAATTCAAATCATAAATTTGTATTTTTCCATGAAAATTACAATCACAATTCAAAACATGTTCTAGCACAATTTTCCAAAACATAATTTATTCAATCTATAACAATCCTTAATAATTGTGGAAATACCATTTCACAAAGCTAAATTCATAAATACTATAACAATTTCAATAATCATTGAATTAAATCCAATGCTTGTTAAACATAATACATAAGAAAAATATGTCATTTAATCATATGAAATATTCAAAACAAAATCAGTTAAAAACTAGTTGTGCACAAACCTCTGATAACTGTCTCCTGGTCTTGACTCAGTGTTTCCTTCCCTTTTCCTGAGTCTTTGCTAACTGAGAAACACAATTTGAAGTGTTTCAGTACTAAATTAAACTATCTCTAACGATAATGCTTGATAAGTAATTCACTAAATGCTATTATTTGCTTAATCAACCTAATATGTAGACCCTCGATGCATTCTAGGTAAATTAGGTTTTAATGTTACTAACATGTCACATTCGATAGTCTTTTAGGGTTGGTACATGTTACCAAGTTCATTTCCGTGTATACTGCATTTTCTTGCAATTTGCTGGATTTCGGGATACTAGTTTGACCTAGCCGGACGACCTAGTTCCCTCAGTTTTCGGGTTTTGGTCAAAACTACAAACTTGTAGATCTATGTCTTATGGAACGCGGGGCAAAATTTCAGGTCATTCTGAGTTATGTAGACCAAGTTATGGTCATTTTACTATTGCTGGTCAAATGGCATCAAATTTGGTCATTTTAGGTCAATTTTGGTCAACTTTGGTTCGGCCAGTTTTTGGACCCGAACTTGTGCAAGCTGTTTGACTTGCTTATGGTCATTTCTGGGCTTTGGTGTCTTCATAAGACTTGTAGATATGGGTCTTAACTATTCATGGTTAAAATTTCAGGTCAATTGGACATATTTTGAGTGAGTTATGGCCTAAACACTAACTGCTGCCTAAATGGTCAGTTTTCAGGCCTCACTTGCACTTAATCCGGATTTGGTCATTTTTCAAGCTACCTTGCAAGCAGAATTTTGGTATGTTTCCTTCATGAAAGTTGGCACATCTTGTGCCTAGTTTCACCTCCAATTGGTCTCATACCAATTGGAGTTACATATTTAGAGTTATAGGCTGAAATGCATACTGTCCTTAATTACATTGCTTATACATCTATCCATTACACATTTACCTTGCTACAAGTGCACTTCTCTTACCAATTCTGTTTTGCTACATTACCAAAACCATATATCACTTCACTTTAAAGTCACTTTGGGCAGAATACAAATATCTTCAATACACCAAATGAAACTCTAATTCACAAAGTCCAAATACAACCATAAATACACATAAACACTCCTAATTGTTACATACAATTTCCACAACCAATTTACATACATATTCATCAATCCTCAATGTCACAATTTACCCAATATCTTCATGAATTTAAACACTCATCAAGAAGCCTGAAGGCTGCCGAAATGCTTCACATTGCCAAAGTGTCCATAATTTCGTCAACTTCAATCCCAATTGCACAATCACCACATATACATGGAAATAACTTACTAGGACATTAATCACCGTACTCAACATAATTTCCCATCAAATATATGTAAGGATAAATCATCAAATACACAACTCCATGGCTGTCCAAACTGGATATATCAATAACTCCTCAAAACTAAAAAATTTCTTCACAAAGCAAACACCCATAACATGTTTTCAAACTTTAACAAAGAAATATTCAAAAAATCAAACTTACCTATTGTTGGGACTTGCTTAATCTTCACTAAAACTTCTTAATATTGGTATCTACTTCTTCCTTGTGAAGTGGGGATAAATTTTAATGAAGATAGGTGTGGGAAAAGGAGGCTTCATCATGGGATTGTTAAGCTTTGAAGGTGGGCGGCCATGGGAGCTTTTCACTTCTTCATTTCGGCATGGGTGAACCAAGTGAGGAAGATAAAGTGTTTAGTGGAGCAATTCTGCCCACTAAACACATATTATAATCCTAAGTGGTCCACTTACACTAAATCAAATATATTTTCTTGTTTAACTTTCATTTATCTCACATTAAACCCATAATTTTTGCTATTTACTTTATATACGACCAATTAAATTTTTTATTATATTTTCCAAGTGTAATATTATTTATTTTTAATGAACATTTAGGTCAAAAGACAATTCGGGATGTCGATTGACCATAATGCCCCTATTCGGGTTGCATTCCTGATTTTCGGTAACACCGGGTTTTGTCTGTTTTTCGATTTCTCACTTTTCTTTGTACTAATTATTTAATTTTTATTTAATATTTCTAATGATATTTATACTTCAATAGGGGTCTATTTAAGTCCTAAAAATATTTTTCAGGGTTCCCCGCGGTCCAGGGCTAGTCAACGGTCCATGCCGTGACTTCCCGGTGCGGTCACCCATCGCTAGGGTTCTCGGCTCGCTTAACTTGGTTGCATTTCTTTGCAATTATTTTTCCTTTGTTTTTCTTGCATTTTATTTTCTTGTATTTCATTATTTTATGTCTCCTCACTCATATTGAAGTGTAGTTCTAGGCATCCTAGCTGTCCGGACAACACTGGTCACTGGAACAGTAGAACGCACTACCGAACATAGGGGTGTTACAATTCTCCCTCCCTTAAATAAATTTCGTCTCGAAATTTTACCTGGCATTAGTCTCTGAACAGCTGTGGGTGCTGTCTCCTCATATCCTGTTCACGTTCCCAAGTAGCTTCCTGGCCTGAATGATGGTTCCACGGTACTTTAACCAGGTGTATCTATTTATTCCTCAGCTGCTTCACCTCATAAGCTAGAATTTTTATGGGTTCTTCCTCATATGAGAGGTCTGGATTTACTTCAATCTCTTCAACTGATAGTACATGAGATGGGTCAGATCTATACCTCCTTAACATGGACACATGGAAGACATTGTGTATCCTTGCTAACTCCGGAGGTAATGCCAACCGATATGCCAAATGACCCACTCTTTCCAAAACCTCATATGGTCTGATAAAACGAGGACTCAGTTTCCCCTTCCTGCCAAATCTCATAATCCTCTTTCAAGGAGAAACTTTGAGGAATACCTTATCACCCACTGCATATTCAATATCTCTTCTCTTCAGATCAACATAGAACTTCTGACGGTCTGATGCTGCCCTGAGTCTAGCTCTGATCAATCTAATCTTTTCCTCTGTCTGCTTAACAATTTCTGGCCCAATCATCTTTCTTTCACCTGTTTCATCCCAATATAAGGGAGTTCTGCACTTTCTGCCTTAAAAAGCTTCATATGGAGGCATCCCAATGCTTGATTGGTAGCCGTTGTTATAAGCAAACTCAATCCAAGGCAAGTGTGTATCCCAACTACCTTCAAATTCAATCACACAAGCCCATAGCATATCCTCCAATATCTGAATTACCCTTTCAGACTGGCCATCTGTCTATGGGTGGAATGCTGTGGTGAAGTTCAATCTAGTTCCTAGGGCTCTCTGAAGACTACCCTAGAATCTAGAAGTGAACCTAGGATCTCTGTCAGACACAATCGATACTGGCACTCCATGCAATTTTACAATCTCATATATGTACAATCTGGCCAATCTTTCCAGGCTATAGTCCATCCGGACTGGCAAAAAGTGAGTAGACTTGGTTAGTCTGTCAATTATGACCTATACTGCATCTTGACTATTCTGTGTCCTCGGAAGTTTCATCACAAAATCCATAGTTATTCGTTCCCTTACAATGTTTCTTAGGGTGCCGTTTGTATGCTAGCATGACACTTATTATTGTAAACAAATTCTGTTAATGGGATGTATCTGTCCCATCTCCCCTCGGATTGAATGACACAAGTTCTCAATATATTCTTGAGGGCTTATCACATAGTACAGGTTATTATTATCATTTCATTTCATTATTTACAGGAACTCAATGAGTTTCTGAATTTACCTTAATTACTTGTTTCAATTGTCCATCTATCTGAGGATGATACGTTGTACTGATATCTCTAAGCTTATAGCAATTACTGTGGTACAGGTAGTTCACATTATTGTAACCGAGTTACTGACTCCAGCTACCTTACAAGTGTAGTCTTTCGACAGGCTAGTTCTGAAGTTTTAAATTTCTGACTAAAATTTTCACATTTATTTCCAGTAATAGTACCCTATTCGGGTGCAACTGTATCAATTTATAGATTACTTACAAATATTCTTACTTTATTGTATCACAAGGAAGCACGTAGCTCTACACAATAATCTCGTGTCGGTACTATAATCTGCAGCTTACAATACAAATATTGAGAACATTACATAGTAACTACGTTATAACCTCATGGGCTAGGTTTTCTAACATCTTATCTTTCTCGAATCCACTAATATCCTAAACCGATTCTGATTACAATTTCCTTTGACAATTACTAACAGTAACATCTTTGTCCTCATCTAGAGCAATTCTATTACTGTAACTTACTTTTAGGTCCTCTTGCCTTACATTAAGTAGGCTCATTAATTAGCTTTATAATTTATGGTATGTTAGAAAATACTTTTAGCTAACAATTCTTCCAAAATTAATGTCAATCATACTTGTTATTGTAGTTTTGATCCTAAAAGACTAGTCACTAACGCATCAAAATTTATTCCCCTATAAAGGAATAGCAACAAAACATAGAATTCTAACACTAACATATAAATAAGTAGTGCTGGGATCAAATAATAACTCATTGTTTCCTTCAAAAATTAAGAACTTACCAGCAGCTATATTCGAAGTTTCTGCTCTTTCTCCTTGGCACATAATGGACGCTCTGACTGGTGCGCTACTATATTCGGGTTGATTCACTGTGTTATAGTGGTGAGGAGTACCAACTCTATTTCTATCTCGACCCTGACTAACGGTCTGTGAACTTCAGAAAGCAGATCGAGGTGCTCTAGTACAATCTTTAACAAAGTGTCCAAGTTTTCCACAATTGTAGCAGGCTCCAGAGGCCTTACGACAAATACCTCCATGTAGCTTACCACAAACATGGCAGAAACGGGCAGAATAGGAACTTCTGGTTGTTCGACGACTAGATTTTGGTGGTCTCTGCCCTGATGATCCGCCTCTATCATATTTCTGAGTTCGGGGCTCCTCAAATTCTTTTCTCTTCTCCAAATTACTGTTCGAGCTCTGACCCATAGGTTTCTCCCTTTTCTCCATTTCATGTTGCCCTTGTGGGGGTTGGGTTTGTACTTGAGTTTGAGCTGACAAAGTATCAGCTATTTGTTGAAAGAAAGTGGCCATTTGCTGGGCCATTTGTGCAGTAATTTATACTGGTAAAGGCTGATCAATGCCTTCGACACTTTGTGGAGTTGGGGCCTCAACTTGTACTTCTGCTATCACGGACTGTTCTATTGTCTCATTCTTCTCTTCCATTCTTTTCACAGAATTTTCTATTCCTATACAACCAACACAAGGAGATTCCTCTCCATTAGTTCACATTTATGATGTAAATGTACTATATGTATCAAACATTTGAGCAGTTGTAGTTCTGACAAAAAGATTTCAAATTCACAGTTCGAAAATCACTTTAAAACCATTACTCTGATACCACTAAAACATGTCACACCCTACCCCTCTGTAAGGCATAACATGATCCCGTAGTATGCCTAATGAATTACCAACTCCGTCTACTGATAACCCATTAAATACACTACAACGGATTTTAAATTTTTTTTTTTTTTTTTTTTACAGTGGTGAGCACTTTTTACAGGTATTAAAAACCTTTTTGAACTGAAGTGAAACAGCTAACTCATTTGGACTATTAGTAATTTCTGTAAAAATTTTGGCAGAGTGCCATCTATATTTTGGATAAAACAGTTCTTCAGAAAACCTGTAAAAAGCACTTCAATATTTTCCTCAATCTCAAACTCCAACAAAATTCAACACAATATTTTTCTCAACTCAAATCCTCAACAATTTTTCAGTATTTTCAAAGGATAAGATAAAAGAAATATAATACAAATTTTACAAGTCAAAATAACTCATAATTTACTTTACAACTTCAATGTACAATTTTAATTTACAACTGCTCAAATAATTTACATATATATTATTACATGCATACATCAGACCTATGTACATGGGTATACCTATAATATACCTGGAGCTAATCTGAAAGTGTCTTCAAAGAAACTTACTCACTGCTCTATGCTCCTCTTACCTGCGACAGCATACAAAGCTATCACTGAGTGGTGAACTCAGTGGTACACAACTATAATTTAAAACATAGTACAATATACATTGACAAAATTTACAGTAAATAATTTGGGAATCTGAATACTCATCAAATTCTAAAACTCAAAATATTAATTGCCAATAATGTGAATCATTTGTATAAAATGACTTTGATCACGAAATTCAATTTATCAAATCATAACTAACCATTTAGGTAATTCCAACAAAATCAATTATACATAAATCATAATTGAAATCATAATTCTTTACCATTCAAAAACATTCTGTGTCTCAAAAACCATGCTGTATCTCAAAAATCATGCTGTATCTCAAAAATCATTCTTTATCTCAAAAACCATTATTTATCTCAAAAACCATTATTTATCTCAAAAACCATTCTTTATCTCACTAACTATGCAACACTAATCCCAAAGGGCCATCTTCGGGGTGATTCTAACTCCCTATGGTCGGGGAGGTCGTATAAGATTCTAACTCCCTATGGTCGGGGCGGTCGAATCATCGTGCACAGTACCATCACAATAATGAATCTTCCGCAATGGCCATAACGATAAAATAAACTTAGATCTAACCTCAAATCAGAGGAAAATCTAAGCCTGTGCACGTACCATGGTAATCAAAACACAACTAACTCCATTGTCTTCTCAACAAATGAGAGAGACGGGTAATAACCTAGTCAAGCATCTATAGTGACATATAAAACAATATCACAATCCTTTTACTGAGCATAAATCACAATATAATTCGATTCAAATTTAATTCCAATATCCAATAATTTTTATGCTCATCACAATTCAAATCATAAATTTGCATTTTTCCATGAAAATTACAATCACAATTCAAAACATGTTCTAGCATAATTTTCCAAAACATAATTTATTCAATCCATAACAATGCTTAATACTTGTGGAAATACTATTTCACAAAGCTAAATTCATACATACTATAACAATTTCAATAATCATTGAATTAAATCCAATGCTTGTTAAACATAATACATAAGAAAAATATGTCATTTAATCATATGAAATATTCAAAACAAAATCAGTTAAAAACTAGTTGTGCACAAACCTCGATAATCGTCTCTGGTCTTGACTCAGTGTTTCCTTCCCTTTTCCTGAGTCTTTGCTAACTGAGGAACACAATTTGAAGTGTTTCAGTACTAAATTAAACTGTCTCTAACGATAATGCTTGATAAGTAATTCACTGAATGCTATTATTTGCTTAATCAACCTAATATGTCGACCCTCGATGCATTCTAGGTAAATTAGGTTTTAATGTTACTAACATGTCACATTCGATAGTCTTTTAGGGTTGGTACATGTTACCAAGTTCATTTCCGTGTATACTGCATTTTCTTGCAATTTGCTAGATTTTGGGATACTAGTTTGACCTAGCCGGACGACGTAGTTCCCTAGGTTTTCGGGTTTCGATCAAAACTAAAAACTTGTAGATCTATGTCTTATGGAATGCGGGGCAAAATTTCAGGTCATTCTGAGTTATGTATACCAACTTATGGTCATTTTACTATTGCTGGTCAAATGGCATCAAATTTGGTCATTTTAGGTCAATTTTGGTCAACTTTGGTTCGACCAGTTTTTGGACCCGAACTTGTGCAAGCTGTTTGACTTGCTTATGGTCATTTCTGGGCTTTGGTGTCTTCATAAGACTTGTAGATATGGGTCTTACTATTCATGGTTAAAATTTCAGGTCAATTGGACCTGTTTTGAGTGAGTTATGGCCTAAACACTAATCACGCCCAAATGGTCAGCTTTCAGCCTCACTTGCACTTAATCCGGATTTGGTCATTTTTCAAGCTACCTTGCAAGCAGAATTTTGGTATGTTTCCTTCATGAAAGTTGGCACATTTTGTGCCTAGTTTCACCTCCAATTGGTCTCATGCCAATTGGAGTTACATATTTAGAGTTATAGGCTGAAATGCATACTGTCCTTAATTACATTGTTTACACATCTATCCATTACACATTTACCTTGCTACAAGTGCACTTCTCTTACCAATTCTGTTTTGCTACATTACCAAAACCATATATCACTTCACTTTAAAGTCACTTTGGGCAGAATACAAATATCTTCAATACACCAAATGAAACTCTAATTCACAAAGTCCAAATACAACCATAAATACACATAAACACTCCTAATTGTTACATACAATTTCCACAACCAATTTACATACATATTCATCAATCCTCAATGTCACAATTTACCCAATATCTTCATGAATTTAAACACTCATCAAGAAGCCTGAAGGCTGCCTAAATGCTTCACATTGCCAAAGTGTCCATAATTTCGTCAACATCAATCCCAATTGCACAATCACCACATATACATGGAAATAACTTACTAGGACATTAATCATCGTACTCAACATAATTTCCCATCAAATATATGTAAGGATAAATCATCAAATACACAACTCCATGGCTGTCCAAATTGGATATATCAATAACTCCTTAAAACTAAAAAATTTCTTCACAAAGCAAACACCCATAACATGTTTTCAAATTTTAACAAAGAAATATTCAAAAACTCAAACTTACCTATTGTTGGGAGTTGCTTAATCTTCACTAAAACTTCTTAATATTGGTATCTACTTCTTCCTTGTGAAGTGGGGATAAATTTTAATGAAGATAGGTGTGGGAAAAGGAGGCTTGATCATGGGATTGTTAAGCTTTGAAGGTGGGCGGCCATGGGAGCTTTTCATTTCTTCATTTCGGCATGGGTGAACCAAGTGAGGAAGATGAAGTGTTTAGTGGAGCAATTCTGCCCACTAAACACATATTATAATCCTAAGTGGTCGACTTACACTAAATCAAATATATTTTATGTTTAACTTTCATTTATCTCACATTAAACTCATAATTTTTGCTATTTACTTTATATACCACCAATTAAATTTTTCATTATATTTTCCAAGTGTAATATTATTTATTTTTAATGGACATTTAGGTCAAAAGACAATTCGGGATGTCGATTGACCATAATGCCCCTGTTCAGGTTGCATTCTCGATTTTTCGATAACACCGGGTTTTGTCTGTTTTTCGATTTCTCACTTTTCTTTGTACTAATTATTTAATTTTTATTTAATATTTCTAATGATATTTATACTTCAATAGGGGTCTATTTAAGTCCTAAAAATATTTTTCAGGATTCCCCACGGTCCAGGGCTAGTCAACGGTCCACGCCGTGACTTCCCGGTGCGGTCACCCATCGCTAGGGTTCTCGGCTCGCTTAACTTGGTTGCATTTCTTTGCTATTATTTTTCCTTTGTTTTTCTTGCATTTTCTTTTCTTGTATTTCATTATTTTATGTCTCCTCACTCATATTGAAGTGTAGTTCTAGGCATCCTAGCTGTCCGGACAACATCGTCCTTTGGAACAGATGAACGCACTACCGAACATAGGGTGTTACATCGGGCTGGTCCCTGAACCCCATCCTGGAGAGCTACCACGATGGTGTGGGTGACCTCTCCTAGGGGTAAAGCGTGGCTGGGCTCTGAGGTGACCACGACCTTGTGGTTGACGTGAACTCTGTACAGGTGGACCTTTGAACTTTTCCCAGGTGCAGGAGATGAACTAGACTGACCTGGGCCCCTCTTCTGCTGTCGCTCTCTTCTGATCTGCTCACTTATTCTTACTTTTTCAACTTTTATTGCAGCTTCCACTAACTTGGTGAAGTCGGTGATTCCCAAGGCAGTGATCATAATCTTTATGTTGTCATTTAATCCCTCTTCAAATCTCTTACACCTTTCGGCCTCATTAGGGACTATCTCCCTCCCATAGCGGCTTAATCTGACAAATTCTTTTTCATACTCGCCATCAGCATCTCTGCCTCAGATTAATGAATTCCCTTCTTCTCTCTTCCAGGTATACACTACTCACATATTTCTTCTTGAATTTGGAGAGGAAGAAGTCCCAAGTTATTACTTCTGGCTGTACTTCACTGGACACCGTATCCCACCATTCATAAGCATCATCTTGTAATAGAGATACAACAGCTTCTAGATTTTGCTCTGGAGTGCAGTGGAGTTATTTTAAAACTCTGCCTGTTCTGTTCAACCAATTTTCGGCTGCAACAGAATCATCTTCTCTCTTGCCAAAGAAGTCCACTGCTCCAAATTTTCTCAATTTTTCCAGGTGTGATTTCAGTTGTGGAGGTGGTGGTGGTGGCATTACCCCAGCCATTTGTTTAAATAATTCGGCCATTTGTTGGAACACGGCCTGTGGAGGCTGAGCAGGCTCTGCTTGAGCTGGCGGAGCAGGTTCTCCCCTACCCCCAGTCTCAGCTGCTACAGGTGGAGCATAACTCTTCACTTCCTCCTCAACTGCCCTCTGAGATGTAGGGTCCATATCCTATTCAAAATAACAAAGACAAACAGATTTGCATTAGTGTCACCTCAACTCTTACAAATGCAATGCATGGTATGGACTCAATCTAGGCCCAGAAACGCCTAAACCGTGCTCTGATACCACTAAATGTGACACCCCTTACCCGTCTACAGTATATCCGAGTAAGATATGTCGCCCGGTGTATCGGAACACTCTATTTTATCTTAACCATTTTTATTCTTCCTTAATTTATTTTTATCATAGTTTTGAATATAACTTGTGAAATATAATTCATTTAAGTCATTTATTGAAATTATAATTTATTTGAGGTTCCAAAAATTTTATAAAAAATCAGGCAGAGTGCCGGCTAAAAATGGAGAAAACAGTTCTTCGGAACCTGTGAAAAAGCACTTCCAATAATCATTTCCAATCAATCCCAACTCCATTTCATCAACAAAATCTCAATATGTTTTTGAACAACATTTCCATTTCTCAATCATTCATCTCATATGATAATCATGTAAAAGTTGTAAATAAATATTCACTTTTTCATTCACAAACACAATTTCCACTATATACATTAACATCAAAATACATTATATAAGTCTCATTTACACAAGAAAAAATAAAAGATAGTTACAAAATACTAAAATGAAACCTAGTGTCCTACCAATGCACTGAAGATGGTGAGGTGACACGGACACTATGCAGAGCTACAGGAGGTCTCACCCAGTTTGTGGTCTACTGGGCTCTCGATCAGTATCTCCAGAACCTACGCGTGGCAAAAGCAACGCGCTAAGCAATAATGCTTAGTGGTGCCAATAATAAAATAAAAATAAATAACAGAAAAAAATATGCAGTGAATGTATTGATGTTTCATTTCAAATAAATTTTCGATGAGTATTTGTAATCTTACTTATTTTGTACTTGTTATATTCATTATTTCATTAAATTTGTCCACTTTCATTTTTGGTTGCCCAAGTAACCTATCTTTGGACGATTGGATCGAAAAAGCAGTAAACCGCACTTTGAGTATCAAGTACCTCGGGCCGTCACACCATCGGTCACATATGTGTCTCCCGGTGTGCAACAGAACAGCTAATAAGCTGTAATAACATTAGGCACAAGGCCAAGTATCAACATAATGTCAGAATGGCTAAAAGTCATGAAATCACAGAATGGCATAATGCCATGTGCGATCGCTAACTGAACCCTATTGGCATGCCAAACTATCCAAACCAATCTTGTTAGGTATACTAGGGCATTTGACACTTTTGAATTTTTCAATTTTTGAATTTTAAGTTTTGGTGTTACTATTCCCTTCACTAGTCAACAAAAAATGTTGACTTTTGTATAGAAAATAGGTACATTGGTTTTAACACTCCCAACATACCACATTTTGCATTCAAAAATTTGTTGGTATTGATTACCAATACCATTTCTAAGCTTAAAATTAATGGAGCAGAATTTTCAGTTTTCATACCCTATATTTACTGTTCCATTACTTACTGTTGCAGTGGGAATTTGAGAAAATGATAAACATGAAAGTTGTTCCTTATTTTGTCTAGTTGAATTTATTTTTTTGAATCACTCCATTTGGAGTTTTGTAGCTCAAGTTATAGTCCAAAAACGACAACTGGCCGGATTGGAATTTTTCTGGACTGACCATATCTACAGTGCAGTGAACAGTGACTGCAACTCCCTTGTTGGATGGGTTCTGTTCATAATTTGGGGTAGGTTTCTTCATGAAAGTTGTTGGTATATATCTAAGCTTGTTGCTGGTAAACTTTCAGGTCAATTGGACCATTCTACACTGAGTTATGGCCAAATGAACAATCACTGTTCATTTGGTCATTCTGCAGAAACTGGTTGCAGGACACCCGGATTGGGGCAAGTTTTTGATCCACTTGGTTTGGTCTTATGGGCATGGTTTCTTCACCAAAGTTGTGCCATTATGTGTCTAGTTTCATGTCCAATTAGCCAAACACCAATTGAACCTACACAGCCCAAGTTATGGCTATCCAAATAGGCTGGACTCACATCCAAACATGCTGGTTTCACTAGGCAGCATACCAAATCAGTTTTCTAATACTACAATTCACTCCAAGTTGTGGTCAATTTACCTCAAATGGTCACTAATTGACCATTAGAATTTTCATTCACCATTACATAAGCAAAGTCCAAATTTCTCTCCAAAACCCTAATTCTCCATTCCCATTCTCACAACATACCTTAGTTAAACACACTAATTCATTATCAATATATATATATATATACTTTAAACACCATCTCTAGTCCACTCTAAACCCATCAAAACAATCAAAATCACCACCCCCTATAGGCTACTGAAATTGACCATATACCCTAGCATGCATAATTCTCTTCAATTCCCACAAATTCCTAGCCTAACTTAGTGTCTTAACATGGATATCCAAAGAAAGAAAGAGAAAGATGGCACTAACCTTAGTAGGGCAGAATTTTCTCTTGTAAATTCTTCACTCTCTTTTGTTTTCTTGGCTGCCAAACACTCTAGCAAGGTTGGGTGACAAATTTTAGTGAAGGACTTTATAGAATTTGGGGTGAGAAATCAAAGGATTAAAGGTATGAGAGAATGAGAGTTATGGAGGAAGAAGGAGAAAACTCATGGCTGGCTGAAGAAGAAGGAGAAACACCAGAAATTTTTGGTCCATTTTGTCTCTTTTAATTGTTTTAAGAAGGCTTGTTGAATGGTGATTGGTGGAGGCCTTCCTAATGACATAATGTGATGTCATATTTAGGTATTTCTTTCATTTTCTTTTCTTCTTTTCTCTACTCATTTTCAATCCAATTTTTAACAATATTTATTCATATTTTAGATCATAATAATTATTTACTTAACTGGACAAGTCGGCCAAAAATCGCCTCTGAAGGCGAAATGACCAAAATGCCCCTCCGTTTGGCTTAACGGGTCAAAATTGTCTGTACCGATTGAAAAAATTTTCTAAATATTTTCTTGGCATTCTAATGCCATAGGAACCTCAATGACCCTTCTTTGGAGTCCCAAAAAATTATTTTATGAATTTTTGCCCGGGTCTAGGGCTCCTAGTTGCGAGAACCGCAACTTCTCACTACGTTACCCATCGCTAGGGCACCGGCTCATTTAACTTGGTTGTATTTTATTTCTAAAATTTTTCCCTTGCTCATCGCTAGGGACAAGAGAATGTACGGAGTTGCTACAGGGAGGGTGTTACAGTTCCCTGCTGTCCAGGGCTAGTCAATTGTCCACTCCGCAACTTCCCAGTGCGGTCACCCATCGCTAGGGTTCTCGATTCGTTTAACTTGATTACATTTCATTGCTATTATTTTTTCTTTGTTTTTATTACATTTTATTTTCTTGTATTTCATTATTTTATGTCTCCTCACCAATATTTAAGTGTAGTTCTAGGCATTCTTGTAATACCCCTCACCCGACAATCGGTGCCGGAGCACCCTAACTTATCTTACTTTATTTTTTTTTAAATAATTTTGAATTCATTTAATTTAATACCAATTATTTTTCGATGGAGAAACCAGTGGAATTTCCCCTAATTTATTATCGTTTGGCGTATTTCAATATTCACCTGTTTGAAATTCAACAATATTTCTAAAATAAAATCTTATCCATACTAATCATAATTATCTCATCAATCATTCTCATAATTTTGTCATATTTCAAATCTCATCCATACATTTCAATTTCATAATCATTTCCATACATTTCCATTCATACTTAATTCATATGTAAACATTCTCAAATTACATAAGCAAAATTTTCAAATTTCCTTAATTTACATAATTTACAAAATAATTACAAAATTTCATAATTTACATAATATATAAATTAATTACATATGAAAAAGCTAATTAATTAATTTACATCGCATTCCTATTAATTACCTGTTCATAATCTACATTATAATACAATATCTAGCATTTTATACAAAATACAAAATATGATATATATATATATATATGGGCCATATCTACATGCATTGCGGAGGAGGTGATAAACTTTGACACTCTGCAAATCAAAACTCCCAAAATTCCCAGTCAAACGTCCATTGGGTTCTAGCTTCAGTACCTGTGCGAAGGAAACAATTCCATCGCGCTAAGCATTGCTGCTTAGTGGTGCAATAATATAACAAGGAAATAATATACAAATAATGATAGAAATAAAACATAATTCAAATAATTAAGATTTATTTATACTTCACATGCGGTTTCTAAAATTTAATATGTTTTATCCTAATTTAGTCTTCTTTAAAAGTGTTTATTTCGCCAATGTACAGTAATAATGTACAAAGAAAAATGATCTGAAAATAATAAATTTATGCTTATATTATTATATAAGTCACATTTGCAATATTTATTTATGTTATAATTTTCTTTCCTAATCTTTTAGCATTTTCTCTATACTTGCTAGGTTGTCTCAGATTATTTCATAAGAAGTAAATTTTGATATCGGTCCAGTTCATTTCGATTCTTTCTAATAAATAACTATTCTAATTTATTTTAGGTCATCTTACTCATTTATTTAATTTCTAATATTCTTAATTACTAATATTCTTAACTTATTTCAATAAATTTCACTGTCTAAGTAACCTATGACAGGTTGACTAAACTGGACAACGAGTTGTTGGCACTGGACACCGCGGTGCCTCGGGCCGTCATACCATGGGACGCAGAACGTCAACCACGTATGCAGTCAGTATGGCTAGAAAGCCATGATAACATATAATGGGGCATAAAAGCCATGAATGTTGGCATAAAGCCATGAATACGGGCATAAAGCCATGAATACGAGCATAAAGCCATGAATACAGGCATAAAGCCTTTCGCAGTACTGCTAAAACAATACCCTATTGGCATGCCAAACTATCCAATCTAACACACATGTCTAGGTAATACAAGGGCACATAATATCGTTAAATATTAATATATTGTGTTTTATGACTTTATTATTTCATGATAAATTTCATAATTTGTACATTCATCATAATATTCATACATTCCTTACATCATTCATATTGATCACAATTCACAACAATGGTGTTCATATACCATTGTACTCAAAACGTTCTTCCTTTCTCTTATAAAGAAAACTAATGTTCCATTCATATTTTCATGTGATTCATTTATTCATTACAATATTTATATGAATTCATAACTCATACAAGGTGTTATTATCTTATTTGTAATGGAAACATAAATCCTAATGTAAACCTCATCCCATTTATACTCAACAATCCATCTAGGTTAATGTCATTTCATATTCAAGTGGTATTACTTATGTTTTATTAGACCTACTAATAATGGGAATAAATCTTAACTATATACTCACATAACTTAAATGTTCATTAAGTCATTTAGGTGAATTACTATTCCTATTCCAAGTAATCCATGAATGTTTCATGGATTCCAAATTTCATACCTTAATTTCCTCTACCAATTTAGTTATTATACTTTGTGTCTTTGTATTACTATTCATATTACTATTCACTCAAATTGTTGACTTTTTAATACATAATAAATTTATTGAACCTAAGTTCTCCAAGATACCACATTTTGCATTCAAAATTTGTTGGTATTAGTTGCCAATACCATTTCCAAGCTTAATGTTAATTGGGCAAAATTTTCAGTTTTCATGCTTTGTCTTTACTGTTCCATTTGTCACTTTTACAGTAGTAATTTGGGAAAATGTCCAACATGAAAGTTGTTCCTTATTTGGTCTAATTGAATTTCCTTTTTGGAATCACTCCATTTGGAGTTTTTTAGCTCAAGTTATGGCCTAAAAACCATGACTGGCCGGATTGGGCAGAACCCAAAATTTTGGGTAAAATTGTTTCTGCCAGATTTGGCAACTCAAGTTTGGTTGATAATTTGACTAGGTTATGGTCATAATTTTGGTTAGATTTCCTCATAAAAGTTGTTGGTCTATATCTCAGCTTGTTGTTGGTAAAATTTCAGGTCAATTGGACCTTGCTACATTGAGTTATGGCCAAATGACCAAATACTGTTCATTTGGTCATTTTGCTCAGGCAGATTGCAGGTCACCTGGATTAGGGCAAACTTTTGGTCAAGTTGGTTTGGTTTTCTGGGCATGGTTTCTTCACCAAAGTTGTGCCATTATGTGTCTAGTTTCACCTCCAATTGGCCTCATACCAATTGGAGTCACACAACCTCAGTCATAGGTCAAACAATACCCTGGACTCATAGGTCCAAATTTCGTGCATAAGAGAAGCACTCCCAATTTTCAATTTCACCCAAATTCCAAACTTCAATTCACATTTATAACACTTCTAATAGTTAATAATCAACCTAAACATCATCAAATTCAAGTCACAACACAAAATTCCATATTTGAGCAAATAATTTTAAATTCCAAGAGAATTTCTAGCACTAACCTTATTCCTTAGCTTCACTCAACTTCAATTCAACCTTCTAATCAATCAAAAACTTGAAGCTCCTTCTTGGTCCACCTTGGCTGAAATTCCTCTTGCCCCAAACTCAATTTTTTTTTTTTTTTTTTTGTTTTCTTGAGTGCTTTCTACTAATTAGGCTTTAGTTTAGGGTGGGCTATAATTTTTCCAAGAAAAAATTTGGTTGTGACTTAGGGTTTTAAGCTTTGGATTTTAGGTTTTAATGGAAAATTTTAGAGAAGAAGGGAAGAAGGCAATTGGATGGGAAGAAGAAGGGAAAAAATGCAGATTTTTGTTCAATAATTAACCTATATAATAATTAAATATTTAATGGCAATATGGTAAATAAGTAGAATGGCAAATTTGAAATTATTTTAAAGTTTATAATCATTATAATTTGACTTTTCAATAATTATTTTTAATTTTCATAATTTCAATTAATTAAATTAATTTAGCTTCATTAAATTAATAATCATCATTTTTGGTCAATATTGGACCCTCAAATTTAATTGACCAAATTTTGCTCTTACTGAGTTGTCGGTTTATCTCGCTTTCTTCTTTCTTTTACTCATTTTTAATTTAATTTTCATCAATATTTATTCCTATTTTATGTCATAATAATTATTTACTTAATTGGACAAGTTGGTTAAAAATCATCTCCGAAGACGAAATGACCAAAATGCCCTCCGTTTGGCTTAACAGACTAAAATTGTCTGTACCGATTGAAAAATTTTTCTAAGTATTTTCTTGGCATTCTAATGCCATAGGAACCTCAATGACCCTTCTCACCCATCGCTGGGGCTCCTAGTTGCGAGAACCGCAACTTCCCACTGGGTTACCCATCGCTGGGGCACCGGCTCATTTAACTTGGTTGTATTTTATTTCTAAAATTTTTCCTAAATTTTTCTTATTAATATTTGAGTTAATTATAGTTCCTCACTTTAGTTTAAATATTTTTCCGGACGTTCTAGCTATCAGGATCGACACTGGTCACCGGAACGGTAGAATGTACGGAGTTGCTACAGGGAGGGTGTTACAATTCTAGCTGTCCAGACAACACTGGTCACCGGAATAGTAGAATGCACTACCGAACATAGGGGTGTTACAATACATGCGTAATTTATTCTAATATCACATAAGGCCCAAACAATCACAACCTAATAAAGATTTCTAACATGCAAATTTATTTTACAATTATCGAGTATTAAATTAAATTTATTTTACATGCTAATGTTAGTTTAATTTATAAACAAGATTAATTTTAATTTACAAAGTATTTATTTAAATTAATTACAAGCAAACATCAGTTAAATTAAGAAAAAAGTTAATTTTAATTTACCAAATAAAAATCCTATTATTACTACAATTTCATGCCAATGGTTATTCTAGAAATTAAGATTACTTACTTATTAGTAATTGCAGTTGCCATTGGGGCAAGCTACCCTTAAAAAAGGGTATTCTCTTCTAGTATGGCAATGATATCCCTGGTTTACTCCTGTTCAGCTTTATGTAAGCTCCACGCAAATGCCCTCTTTGGTACTTACCTTAGGGCTACTTACCAATTTTGCTAGTAATAAAAAATAAAGAAGCTAAAGAAAATAAGAAAATATTAATAACAATTTACATTGGATTCTAACTTTAGTCTCCTAAAGGGTTAAGATTCCTAATTAGTTACAACTACCTGAAGATCCACATCTTTTAATATATTCCGAACACTTCATAATACTTCTTGAATTAAAAAACCACAGAAAAACAGATCAAATATCAATTGGAACCCATAAAAATACAAGAACATGCATAAACATACAATTTCCAAATTCTGGCAGATTGACAGTAGCAAGAAATTTGATTTTTGAAAAATAGTTAGACAAGCCTAAAAATTATGAACAAATTATAGAAGATAGCCAAAACATCATACAACATCATAAAATTTATAAACCAAACAAAACCCTAGCCGAATGGTCTACACAAATCGTAACTTTTTCCAGTAACAGAATCGCACTACTTTTTTTTGTAAAATTCATAACTCACCAACCATAGTAAATATGAATGCGAAACTAATTGGAAAAGATTCACAAGATTCCAAACTTAATTTTAGGCACCAGATTTACACAAAAATATTAAGAAATAAGGGAGATATGAGCTCCACAAGTCAGGTATCCTGCAAATCAGATTTTACAAGAACCCTAATTTTAAATAGCCATAACTTACAAAATATTAAAGCTTTTTTAGTGATTCTTGAGCCTAAAAATAATAGAATTTTGTGTAGAATATTAATATAAGTTTTTACAAATTTTTTACAGATTCAAAAAATAATGAAAAATAATAAAATTACGAGAGACAAAAAACTAAACATGTGCAGAGTTGTGTATCCCCTCAAATTAAACATGATTACATGATCTATATGAACATAAAAAATAAATTAAAAACAAGGAACATAGAATTAAACATTACATGGCATAGATTGTGACACCCCTTACCCGTCTACAGTGTAGCCGAGCAACCTATGCCACACGGTGTACCGGCACACTCTATTTTATCTTAATTAATTTTCATCATAATTTTGAATATAACTTGTGAAATATAATTTATTTAAGTCATTTATTGAAATTATAATTTATTTGAGGTTCCGAAAATTTTAAAGAAAATCCGGCAGGGTACCGGCTAAAAATGGAGAAAACAGTTCTTCGGAACCTGTTAAAAACACTTCCAAATAATTTCCAAACAATCCCAACTTCAATTCATCAACAAAGTCTCAATATCAAAAT
The DNA here is from genome assembly GCF_030052815.1 of Hevea brasiliensis. NCBI lineage: Eukaryota > Viridiplantae > Streptophyta > Magnoliopsida > Malpighiales > Euphorbiaceae > Hevea > Hevea brasiliensis. The sequence goes on from NC_079499.1 coordinate 48,223,576, forward strand.
CTCAACAACATTTTCATTTCTCAAACATCCATTTCTCATAATGCTCATATACAACAATAAATAAATGCTCAAATTTTGCATTCATAACCATAACTTTCATTATTTACATGAACATCAAAATACATTACATAAGTTCAAATACATATGAGGAAGTAAAAATTAGCTACAAAATATCAGAATGACGCCTAGTGTCCTACCAATGCACTGCAGAAGTTGAGGTGACACGGACACTGTGCAGAACTGCAGGATGGACTCACCCAGTCTGTGGTCTACTAGGCTCACGATCTGTATCTCCAGAACCTACGCGTGGCAAAAGCAACGCGCTAAGCAATAATGCTTAGTGGTGCAATAATAAAATAAAGGAAATAGCAAGAAATAAATATGTAATGAATGTATATGTTATATTTGTTTGGTATTTGTATATCACTTACTTTGTCCACTTTTATTCATTTGGTTGCCCCAAGTAACCTACACTAGGACGATCGGATCGATAATTAGCAACCGCATGGGTATCAAGTACCTCGGGCCGTCAAACCATCGGTCACATATGCATCTCCCGGTGTGCAATGAGCGACTAACAAGTCAGAACAATATCGAGCACAAGGCCAAGTCTCAATGCAAGGTCGAATGGCTAAAAGCCATAAAATCACGGAATGGCATATTGCCATGTGCAAGATCTTGCTAATCGAACCCTATTGGCATGCCAAACTATTCAAACCAATCTTGTTAGGTATACTAGGGCATTTGAAACTTTTAAATTCTTCAATTTGTGAATTTCAAGTTTTGGTGTTACTATTCACCTCATTGGTCAACAAAAATGTTGACTTTTGGATAGACAATATGTACATTGACTTTGGCAGTCCCAATATACCACATTTTACATTCAAAACATGTTGGCAGTAAGCATTTATACCATTTCAAAGTTTAAACCAAGGGAAGTAGAATTTTCAGTTTTTGGAACTCAACTTTACTGTTCCATTGGACACTGTTTCAGTGGGAATTTGAAGAAATGGCAAACATGAAAGTTGTTCCTTATTTTGTCTAGTTGAATTTCCTTTTTTGAATCACTCCATTTGGAGTTTTGAAGCTCCAGATATGGTCCAAAAGCCACAGCTGGCCGGATTTCCATTCTGCAGAAATTACCAAATCTACAGTAACATGAACAGTGACTGTGACTGCTATTTGGGTGAGGTTTTGGTCATAATTTGGGGTAGGTTTCTTCATGAAAGTTGTTTTCCTATTTCTTAACTTTTCGCTGTAAAACTTTCAGGTCAATTGACCATATCTATAGTGATTTATGGCCAAATGATCAGTTACTGTTCATTTGGTCATTTCTGCAGGTGCTGTTGCAGGGGATCCGGATTGGGGCCAACTTTTGGTCCTCTTGCTTTGGTCTTTTGGGCATGGTTTCTTCAGCAAAAATGTGCCATTATAAGCCTAGTTTCAAGTCCAATTAGCCAAACACCAATTGGACCAACACAGCCAAAGTTATGGCTGTGTAATTGGACTGAAATCTCAGTCCATTGCTGCTGTCCCTAGGCAGCATAGTCATTCACTTTGCCATGCTATTTTTTAGTCCATATTATGGTCAAATCTCCTCAAATGGTCACTAATTGACCATTAGAATGTTCTTTAACAATTGCATAAGCCAAGTTCACATTTTACTCCCAAAACCCTAGTTCAAAGTCATGATTTATACAATTTACCTTAGTTAGCTACTAATTCACTATTCTTATGTTTATAAATTTCAAACATGGTTTCTAGTTCACTTCAAGCTCATAAAAAACACTCATTCCTATTCCTTCAATAGGGCAGCCGAAATTCATGTACACATACACATGAGTTTTGTTCATTTAAATTTCATTTTCTTACTATATTTAAGTTCCTATTCATGAAATTAAAGAGTTTTAGGTATATAGTGCACTAACCTTTAAGTGGCAGAATTTTCCCAAGTTAAATCTTCACTTTCCTTCACTTTCTAGTCTGCCAAAAGGTTGTTTAAGGTGTGGGGTAAAATTTTAAAGAAGAGAGGTTAGGGTTTTGTGGTGAAACAAAGGAAGAATCAAGCTTTTTGATTGAAGATTAATGGAGGGAGAGGGGAAGGGATTTCGGCTGGTTTGTCCAAAGGAAGAAGATGAATTTTTTTTTTCCTTCTAATTTCAGCCTCTTTTAGTTGTTTTAAGTGAATTAGTTGTAAGGTGATTGGTGGACCATTTTAAATGACATCATAATGATGTCATTATTTGCATTATTTTGCATTTTCTTTTCTTTTCTTTCACTACTCATTTTCAATCTAATTTCTAGTAATGTTTATTCATATTTTATGTCATATTAATTATTTACTCAACTGGACAAGTCGGCAAAAAATCACCTCTAAAGGCGAAATGACCAAAATGCCCTCCGTTTGGCTCAACGGGTCAAAATTGTCTGTACCGATTGAAAAATTTTTCTAGGTATTTTCTTGGCATTCTAATGCCATGGGAACCTCAATGACCCTTCTCTAGAGTCCCAAAAATTATTTTATGAATTTTTCCCCAGGTCTAGGGCTCCTCGTTGCGAGAACCGCAACTTCCCTCTGGTTACCCATCGCTAGGGCACCGGCTCGTTTAACTTGGTTGTATTTTATTTCTAAAATTTTTACTAAATTTTTCTTATTAATATTTGAGTTAATTATGGTTCCTGACTTTAGTTTAAATATTTTTCCGGACGTTCTAGCTGTCCGGACCGACACTGGTCACCGAAACAGTAGAATGTACGGAATTGCTACCGGGAGGGTGTGACATAAATCTTGAAAAGAAAATAAAAGAACTAACCTTTAAGAAATATCACTAGAAAGAAAGAAGAACTAAAAGAATTTTGGCTATTCCTCTCTTTAATTTTTTTTCTTTTTTTATTTATTTATTTTTTTTGTCTTCTCCTCCACTATTCTCCTTTTTTTTTTTCTTTCTCCAGTAGGGTATTTATAGGGTTTAGGGAGAGAGGTGTAATAGGGTTTGGAGTCTCAGGGTGATAAAGTTCAGATAACTTAAACAACTAGGATTGCAGAATTTGGGTGAGACTGAGATATGGATGAGGTGTTTCAATCAATAGGAAGAGAGAGGAAGGGGAAGGTGTAACACCCCTCACCCGTCTACAGTGTAGCCGAGCGAGGCATGCCACATTCGGTGCTGGAGCACCCTATCTTATCTTACTTTATTCGTTTACTCATTTTCAAGTTATTATCTTTTACTATCAATTATTTTTCTATGGAGAAGCAGTGGAATTTCCCCTATTTTATTACACATTGGCGTGTCTTATAATTCACATGCTTGGAATTCAACAATATTTTCAAAAATAAAATCTCATATTTCAATATCATCCATATATTTCAATTCTCATATTCATTTCCATTCACTTTCGTTCATACTCCATTCACATATCAAAATTCTCATATTTCTATTAATTTATATGATTTACAACTAATTACATAAAGTTCATACTTTAATTGATATACAAATTAATTACAATTCTATAATTTATATTAAAACATACAATTCCTGGGTCCTATCTACATGCATTGCTGAGGAGGTGACAACTTGAACACTTCTGACACTTCTGCAAATTAGAACTCCAAAATCTCTGTTTAATATTCACTGGGCTTTACTTTTAGTACCTGCGCGAGGAAACAAATCTATCGTGTAACACCCCCATTTGCATAGCTTGGTATATTTCACTGTTCCGGTGACCGGTGTTGGTCCGGATAATTAAGGGGATTAGAACCACATCTAAGATAACTAAATAAGCCATAAATACAAATAATTAGCAATTGTCAATTAGTTAAGTATAAATAAGAAAAACATAACATAAGAAGTTAAATGAGCCGAGAGTCACAGCGATGGGTGACCTTCTCGGAAACGACTACGAAGTCAATTTAAACTCAAATTTCGAACCGTAAAATGTGACGCCGTGGTCCTTAGGACCCTTATAAACACAGTGGAAAAGAGAAAATCATGAAAAATAACTGTTAAGCCAGTCAAATAATTAGGTCAGGGAGCCGAAAGAAATATGGAATTAATTGCAAACCGGGATGAACCAGCGAGAGGCAATTTGGTCAATTGACCCCAAGAGCTGACTCCTGACCTAACTGTCAAATAAAATCGGAGAAAAAAAAAATTCGGAATTGAAAATTAAATTAAAGAACTAATAGAAAAAAAAAGAAAAAAGAAAAAAAAAGGAAAATGAAAAAGGTGTAGGGAAATGACATCATGCATGACATCATGCATGATGCCATAAATCCCATAATTAATAATTTGATTAAATGGATTTTTGGGTTTTCCATAAGACAAAAGACATAAAGAAAGAAAAGAAAAAAAAATAAAACACAAAGTCTTCTTCAAAACGTCACTTTCCCTCTCCCTCATATCTCCATAGTTAAACCTCCATTAAAGCTTGTCTTCAAGCTTTAAAACCGTTACCAAATCCGAACTTCTTCCATAATTACTCCATAAAACCTTATTCCCTTCCCTTGAGAAAGAAATTTAACAAGAAAGAAAGAAGAAAAGAGGAGAAAAATTGAAGATTGGATATCAAAGTTGAGGTAAGCACATCAAATTGAAAGTTTGAGATTAATTGTTGTGTTTTTAGCTTGAATTACTTGTAAATAAACTTAAAATAAAAAAAATATGTGTGAGGGACTAAACTGAAATTCGTCCAGTAGGGAAGGGAGAGTGATTTGCATGAGTTTGATTGAGTTAAACATGTTAAAATGCTTGAATGAGTTGAAAGATTGTGTTTATATGCTTTGAATTAGTTAATTACAATGAATTAGTGTGGTTAGGGTTTGAAACCTAGGGTTTTGAGGCAAAAATTTTGGAGAAATTGGTAAATGATATATTTGACCTAATGTGAAGTGAAAAAAAGGTCATTTGTGACCAAATGAGGTGTGTTAGAAGTGTTGGAATTAAAAGCCAATTCGGATTGGATAAGGTTATGTGCTGGCAGCATGATCAAAATTTCATTTGAGGGACCAAAAACGAAATTTTACAAGTCCAATGGATATGGGACCAATTGCAGATGAAAATAGGCACTAAATGACACAATTTTCATTTAGGAAGCCTACCCAAAAAGTGACTAAAACCTAGTGAACAAAGTGACCGAAGTTGAGAAATCACAGGCTGCCCTGCATAACCTGACCAAATGAACAGTGTTTGTTCATTTGGTCATAACTCGAGCTAGGCAGGTCAAAATGACCTAAAATTTTACCAGTGGTTAGATGAGATATAGACCTAAAACTTTCATGAAGAATACCAACCCAAATTATGCCATTAACCCAATCAAATTACTGAGCCAAGTTGGGTCACTGAATCTGCAGACTGCAGATTTGCCATTTGAACAGTAAAGTTTCAATGGCTATAACTCTCTCTAGAAAACTCCAATTTAGGCGATTCTTGAACAGATGGAAACGTAAGACATGGTAGAACATTTCATATGAAGAAAATTAGACCAAATTATGAACTTAACTTGATCAAATTACTGAATGAAGTTGGATCAACAAATCTGCAGAACCAAATTCTGCAGCATGAACAGTAAACGTAATTTGCTTATAACTTGAGCTACAAAACTCTAATTGGGGTGATTCAAAAAGAAGAATAAACTTGAGACAATAGGAAACTTTTTTTATGAAGAAAGTTTTGCCAAATTTCAACAGTAAACTGACCAATGAAACAGTAAAATTAGGGACACCAAAATTAAAAATTTGCAATTTTGCCTAAAAGACCTAAGTTTTGAAAAAATGACCAAAACCAACAAGTTTAGTGACCAAAATGTGGTATGTGGGTGAAGTTGGAGTTCCCATACCTATTAAGCCTTAGAGAGTCAGCTATTTGACTTGAATAGTGTAGTGAATAGTAACCCGAAACACAAAATTTCAAGAACGTCGAGTTAAGCGCGTTAGAGCTAGGTAAAAGTGAAGCTAAATTTATTTTGGATTTATTTTAAGTTCTAGTACTGAAACACTATAAAATTGTGTGTTTCAGTTGGAAAGAATACCGGGAAAGAACCCGAGGAACCGAGTCAAGGCCAAGAGGCGACTCGCTTGAGGTTTGTGCACAACTAACTCTTTGTTATTTTTCAATTCCAAATTGGTTTGAAATAAATTTATTGTATGATTTATGATATTTTTGTGTTGAGAATTTTAACTTATTGAATGAAATTGTATAATTTGAATATAAATTTTCTTATGCATTTAAGGATTTATTGCATTGTTTTGAGGATTGTAAATTTTAAGTTTGATGTGTTGCCAACCTTGAGCATGAATTTATGATGATTAAATATGTTGATTTGTAAATACTTTGCAAATAGAAATTGTTTTGAATATGATTTGAAACCACAGTTGACATGACAAAATATGTTGTGAATTCTCATTAGCTTGTCTAGTGAGATAACTCCTCCACTTGATGGGGCGAGTTTATTCCTCTCTGGCTTGCCAGTTGGGGAATGATGTGAATGAGTACTCATATATACTAGCTAGTATTTGTTTCTCCCTTTTAGCCTCGGTTATTGGGAGAATGTGAAATGTCGTGGTGTACAACACGGCATCTATTCGAATTTTGGGTCATGGGTTCGACTGTGTGTATTATTGGCAACGCCCTTTAAATTATGCATGATTTGATAAATTGTGATTGAAATAAATAATTTATCAATGATTCAAAAAATTTTTCATTGTCTCGTAATTTAAAAGAAATGCAAATAAATAGTTACTATTTGATCAAAATGTTATTCGAATGAATAATTTGCATGAATGAAAATGTTGATTTCTGAAGGTCATGGATTTTGAAGAATTTAGAAATTTTAAAATTCTATTTGTTATGAATTGTCAAGCATAAATTGTATTAAGTTTTAAATTATTAGTTTGTACACCACTGAGTTCATCACTCAGCGATAGCTTTGTATGCTGTCGCAGATATAGAGACTAAAGGAGCAGTAGATTGAGCTGCTGAGGACAGGGGAGCTACCTGCTAGAAGTTATCGGGTATAATTTATACCCTGACTGTAAATATTTCTTTTGATGTATATATTGCACATAAATGTATGGACATGTAAAAATGGGTCTTGAGCAGTTTGTATAAAATTTGTATAAAGTTGTAATATATATTGTAGTTTGAAATTCTCTTAATGTAAATTTTGTAATGATGTGTTTTGTTTCTAATGAAATATGAATGGAACTATTTTATTTAATTTGAATGAAATAGATTGCTAGTATTTTGATGATCATTGGATAGTGGATTTGAAATTTGAAAGTTGATAAATGTGTTGAGAAATTGATTGAGATTGAGTATGAAATTGAAGCAGTTGTTGAGAAAAATTTTTAGAAGTGCTTTTTACAGGTATTTGAAGAACTGTTTTCTCAAAATACAGAGGGAACTCTGTCAAAATTTTTCTAAAATTTGCGTAAAAATAAAATGGGCCAAAAATATTAACTAGTTTTAATTTTAACTAAATGTTTTAAGTACTTATTAGAAAATGCTCACCACTTATCAAAAGTAAGAAAATTGTTTTAAAATCCCTTGTAGGGTACTTAATGAGTTATCGGTAGGTGAAGTTCGGTAGTTCATTAGGTATTCTACGGGATCATATTATGCCTTACAAAGGGGTAAGGTGTGACACATTGCGCTAAGCGTTGCTGCTTAGTGGTGCAATAATATAACAAAGAAAATAATATACAAAATACAGATGGAAATAAAACATGGTTCAGATAATTTAGATCTAATTATGCTTCAATAAGGTTTCTAAAATTTAACATCCTTTCTTTTTTTTTTTTCTAATTTGGTCCTCTTTGGAGGTGCTTAGTTCATAAGGTTAAGTAAGAATATACAATATACTAATATTCTAATAGCATTATTTTTAACTTAATATTATTATGAAAGGTACATTTGTAATATTTATTTAAATTATATTTCTATTATTAATCTTTTTTGTATCATTTAATTCAATACCTTCTAGGTGACCTTAAATTATTTCATAATAATTAAAGCTCCCAGTGCATTCAATAATAGATAACTTTTTTTTTTATCATCAGTCCAGTTCATTTTAATTCTTTCTAGCATTTTATTAATCGTTTTCTTTGATGATTTTGAGCCTCATTTTATTGTAATCATTCTTGTTCTTTATCTTGATATTTAATTTTCTTACTTTCTTTGATAATAAATTCAATTACATTTATACTTTTCCATGCCCAAGTAACCTATACAAATTGACTGGACTGGATAAATGGGTAAACTAGCACTAGGTACCAAGTACCTCGGGTTGTCACACCATCGGTTACAACGTGTCTCCCGGTGTGCAGACAGAATGGCTAATAAGCCATAAAAGCAATAAGGCATAAAGCCAAGTATAACATCATAATCAGTATAGCCATAGGCTATCATATCATAGAATGGCATGAAGCCATACGCAGTACTGCTATCAGAATCCTATTGGCATGTCAACCTATCCAAACAAATCACACTAGGCCTACTAGGGCATATTACAAAGTTATTTCTTGAATATTTGTACTTAACATGTAAGGTTACTATTCATTTAGTCATTTAAGTCAAAATATTGACTTTCTCATATATAATAGTTACATGAGTTTTAATCACATAGATTTACCACATTTTGGTTTCCAAAAGTGTTGGCATTAGTTGCCAATCTATACTTCTAACCAATGGAAAATAAATCAAAAATTTCAGTTTTGGGTGCTAAAGTTCACTATTCCATTAGGCCATTCTACAATGAGAATTTGGCCAAGTGTTCTTAATCAAAGTTGTTCTTTATTGTGTCTATTTACATTTCACTTTTTGAATCACCCCATTTGGAGTTTTCTAGCTCAAGTTATGGTCAAATAACCATAACTGGTTCATTTCCTAATTCTGTCTCTTTAATTAGGCAGATTTTGGCATTACCTTTTTCCAATTTAATTGGACATGTTGTAGTTACTTTTAGGCTCAGTGTTCTCCATAAAATTTGTTTCCCTATGTCTTATGGTCACTCAAAAATTTTAATTACAATTTTCCAAGTTTTGTAGAATCAATTATACCAATTTAATTGGCCTAGACTCCAGTACCCTGTGTCTTCAGGTTCCAGGTTCAGGTCAATAAACTTGACCTCCATTTTAGGGTTCTTATGCTCATAATTTGAGGACAATGTCTAAAACAAAGTTGGAACCCTATTTCTTAGGGTTCCAGATTAGTATGGCTCAACCTAATTAGAGTTTCCTAGTGGGAGATATGCTATAAATACTATTCTGGGGTCAATTGTGATTTGGTCAAACTCCAAGTTCTAATGTGTTAATTTCTTCTAACCATTTGACCTAGTTCCTTTAGGTTCTGGGTTTTGGTCAAAAGACAAATATTGTAAACCTATGTCTTATAAAACTTTTGCCATTGGTTTCATTGCATTTAAATTTTTATAGACCAAGTTATGACCATTTTGCCAAAATTGGTCAGGTAGTCTATGTCCAGAAAATTATGGGCAGAATGGTTCAGGTTAGTTTGCTATCCTAATTTGAGTCAACAATTTCATTCGGTTAGAGGCAGTTCTGGGCTTGGTGTTCTCAATGAAAGTTATAGTACTATGTCTAAGCTTTCCAATGGTATAAAATTCAGGTCATTTGGACCTGTCTAAAGAGAGTTATGGCCAAATGAACAGGTGTTCATTTGGTCATTTTTCTGGGTTCAGTGTTTGGATATCTAGATTAGACCAGCAAATTGGTCAACTTATGGAAAAAATTTGGGCAGGGTTTCTTCATGAAAAATAGGATATTTTGAGTCTAGTTTCACCTTCAATTGGCCTCATACCAATTGGAGTCAAATAACTTCAGTTATAGGTCAAACAAGACCCTGGACTCATAGGTCCGAATTTCCTGCACATGAAACATCACTTCCAATATTTCATCCTCCTTACTCCCAACTATAATTCATCACTCATAACACTTCAAATGATCAACAAACAGCCTCAACAAGATCAATCTCAAGCCATATCACCAAGGTAACAAAATTAACTCAAACCCTAACTCAAGGTCTCAATTTATGCACACCACAGGTAAATCAACATGTTAATCACATTTACTTATTAATCAACACTTATAACCACAAGTATAACCATCATGTCATCAAAATCCTATCAATTCTCATAGCTTCCAAAAATTTAATTCTACACAAAGTTATCTTTTTCTTTTTATTTCAAGTAATTTCAACTCATCTTAAGTCTAAATCAAACTTTAAACAAAAGAGATAATGATATTAGGCACTAACCTCTTTGAGCAGAATTTTTCCTTACCTAACTTCAGTTTTTCCTTCACTTTTTCCTCTTCAAATTGCTGCCTCTAACTTGCCCAAGGTGTAAGATCAATTTTTCATGAAGAGGTTATGAGGTTTTATGGTGTAGTTGAGTGAGAAATAGAGCTTGGGTGATGCATCAATGGAGGACTCTTTCTCTTTCTCTTTGGTTCATTTTAGTTCGGCTGCTTGGGAAGGACTGCGAAGTCGAGAGTCACAGTGATGGGTGATCTTCTCGAGAAGGACTGCGAAGTCGATTAAAACTCAAATTTCAAACCGTAAAATGTGACGCTGCGGTCCTTAGGACATTGCGAACACAGTGGAAAAGAGAAAATCATGAAAAAGAAATGTTAAGCCGGTCAAATAATTAGGTCAGGGATTCAAAAGAAATATTGAATTATTTACAAACTGAGTCGAACCGGCGAGGGGTAATTTGGTCAATTGACCCCGAGAGGTGACTCCTGACCTGACTGTCCAATAAAATCAGAGAAAAGAAAATTTTAAAATTGGAAATTAAATTGAAGAACTAATTGAAAAATAAATAGAAAAAAAAAAGAAAATAAAAAAGTGAAAAGTGATGACATCATGCATGATGCAATAAGCATTATAATAAGAAAAAGTATTTTTGGATAATTATTGGTCTTCCATAAGGATTAATTCATAAAAAAAAAAAAGAAGACAAAAAGTGTTATCTTTTTCAAAGTGCTGAGCTCTCTCTCTCCCTCTCCCTCACCCAAAATTCACCATTAAAGCTCCTCTTTGAGCTTGCAAATCTCAAAACCCCACCATAGAAAACTGCTTTGCCAAGGTTAAAAATTGTTTGGGCAACTAGAGAACAAGGTCTAAGAAGAAAGAAAGAAGAAAAGAAGAGGTTTGAAGAGGAAAAATTTTCTGCACTAAGGTTAGTAAACTAAACTTAATTTTCTAGTTGAATTAATGGTGATTATAGTTGAATGAACTTAGGATTATGCTTAAAATGAAACAAAAATAATTGTTGGAGGACTAAATGTAAATTCATCCAATAGTAAGTTAAGGTTTAAAATGAGTAAATTTGATGTATTTGAAGGTTTGTTTAAGTTGAATGATGTATGTAAGCTATGGATTGGTGATTGGAATGTATTAAATTTGAAGTGTATGAAAATTAGGGTTTGACACCTAGGGTTTTAGGAGGAAAAATGTGAGAATTTGTTAAATGATGTGTTTGACCTTGTTGGAGTTGGGAAATGGTCATTTGTGACCAATTGAGGTATGTTGGAAGTGTTAGAGTTAGGTTTAAATTCGGATTGCTTAGGGACATGTTGCAGGCAGCAGGACCATGGTCCCTTTCAAGGACCAAAACTGAAAATTTACTAATCCAATTGGTGTGAGGCTAATCAGATATGAAACTAGACACAAAATGGCACATTTTTCATTCAGGAATCATGCTGAAAAAGTGACTAAAACCTAGTGAACAAATTGACCAAATCCGGATTAGGCAATCTGACTTGTACAAAAATGACCAAATGAACAGTGTTTATTCATTTGGCCTTAACTTGGGCTAGGTAGGTCTAAATGACCTAAAATTTTACCAGTAGAAAGCTGAGATATAGACCTAAAACTTTCATGAAGAATACAAACCCAAATTATGCTCTTAACCAAGTCATTTAGCCACCCAAATTTGATTACTTAAAACTGCCAGAACCAGTTTTGGTGCCCAGAGATCTGGGTTTGGCCAATCCGATAACCATGATTCAAATGACTATAACTTGAGCTACAAAAATCCAAATGGAGTGATTCAAAAATGGAAATAAATTTAAGATAATAAGGAACAATTTCTATGAAGAAAACTTAGCCAAATTCTAACAGCAATATGATCAATGGAATAGTGCAACATAGGACACCAAAACTGAAAATTTGCAAATTTTGCCTAGATGACTTAAGTTTTGAGAAAACAGCCAAAACCAACAAATTAGGTAACCAAAATATGGTAGGTGAGTGAAATTAGAATTCTCATACCTATTAAGTATTAGAAAGTCAACAAATTGGCTTGAATGGTGTAGTGAATAGTAACCCCGAAACACAAATTTTAAAGAACATCAATTTTAGCATATTAAAGCTAGGTAAAAGTAAATTTGAATTTATTTTTGGAATTATGATAAGTTGTAATACTGAAACACTGTGAAACTGTGTGTTTCAGTGGAAAAGAATACCAGGAAAGAACCCAAGGTGTCGAGTCAAGGCGAAGAGGTGACTCGTTTAAGATTTGTGCACAACATAGAATTTTTATAAATTTTCTTCTGCACATTATTTTGAATAAATTGAAATATTGAATTGTGACACCATTGTCTTGAAATGTTTACTATGCTTCTGATTTAAATTGTTGAAAGATTAATTGTTTATGTTTGAAATGGAAATAAATGTTTAACAAATTATTAAGATTGTTTTGAAACCACAGTGTCATGACCATATATTTGAATACCTCACTAGCATGACTAGTGGGGGAAATCAGTTTTGAATTTTGATTCCTTCTCTGGCTAAAGTATTGAGGTGTGTGCCAGTAGAAGAAGAAAAAGAATGGGTTCCCATATATTTGAGCTAGCTAGCCTTGTGTTGTGACTTCTCCTTTGTAACACCCCTCACCCGTCTACAGTATAGCCGAGCAAGGCGTGCTACACGGCGTGCCGGAACACCTAGTCTGTGATTATTTCATTTCTTGAACTCAATTAGATTTTAAGAAGTCTTTTTATGTAATATTCATATCATGCTGTTACTATTGTCATACTTTGATAAAATCAGTGTTTCAAGATTGGTAATAAAAATTTGGCAAGGTGCCGTCTATATTTAGGACAAACTGTCCTTCCAAACCTGTTGAAAACAGTTTAATATGATGATATCAAATTCTCAAATATTTCACAGTCTCTATTTCTCAGTAAAGTCAATAGACTTTTACAGTCATTAAACAGTTCCATAATACAGTCCATAATAATTTAAATATATATAGAAAATCTCCATGTTATTTAATATGTACAAAATATTACAAACTTTAGAGCTATCATAACATTATAAAATACAGGGCTGAATTTCAAATATACAACAAAAGTACAAAATACAAGATATCCTAAGTCCTACCATGTATGCAATGCAGTGCAGATGACTCTAGACTCCTGTGCAGATCTGATGTCTCACCCGGGTCAGAGGTCCACTGGCTCCACCGTGTCTCCAATACCTACGCGTTAAAAAAGCAACGCACTAAGCAATTTTGCTTAGTGGTGCCAAATATAAAGAAATATACACTAAAATAAAGTAAATAAAGTGTTTACGAATTTTTGGTGGTGCTGTATGTCAGTAGACTGGATTTAGGTATTTGAATTTAATAGTACTTGAATTACTGCCCGTGTAGCCTATATACTGACCATACTGGATAAACGGATATACTGGCACTGGATACCTAGTACCTCGGGCCATCACACCATCGGTCACGAAGTGTCCCTCGGTGTGCAAATAGCGTGGCTAAAAAGCCATATAGTCAATCTGGCGATAAGCCAAAAATGAATACACAATATGTATAGCTGTAGGCTATTAAAGTCACAGTGCGGCATAATAAGCCGTAAAAACACAGTATGGCATAAAGCCATTTACAGAACAGCTGTCAGAATCCTATTGGCATGCCAACCTATCCATACTAGTCAACTAGGCAAACTATGGCACATTATTAATTAATTGTTTAATTCTTCAATTTTTGGAGTTTACTAACTATTATATAATTCACAAGTCAATGCATATGTTAACCTTTTTAGGTAATATGGATAAGTTGTTTCTAGCATCAATATGTCACAATTTATATCTCAATATGCTGCCAATATAGTGCAATTTACCATTTTTACAAGTTGGCATTCATTGCCAAAATGCTTCAAGCATCATTGTATGCAAAATGTCAAATTCTCAATTTTTGTGTGCTAGATTGGTCTAGCTTAAAGTCCTAATTCCCTTGGTTTTTAGCTTCTAATCAAAGAAGAAAAATTATAGCTCTATGTCTTATTGCACGCGGGGCAAAATTTCAAGTCATTCTGAGTTGTATAGACCAAGATATGGTCAATTTACTAAAGCTGGACAGATTGCACCTTTAGTGCAAAATTTGGTCAATTTTAGGTCAGTTTTGGTTCGGCAGTTTTTGTACCCGAACTTGTGCAAGCCATTTGACTTGGTTCTGGCCATTTCTGTGAAGGAACGGAAGCGTGAAAAACACAAGTTTATACCAACGAATTCAAAAATTTTTATCTAGGGTCACATGCATCATGCAAGATTTATTTTTATCTATTTGATTTCAATGATAAACAACATATTAAAACTCTTTTAATATTTTTTTGGATATGTATTTGCCATTTAAGATTTTAAAATTAATCAGATTAATTTTAGAACACTAGATTCAATCAAGAACGATTACACTAACCTCTTGATGCACTGCAGCGTGTCTGCGCCTTTGAGATTCGTCTTCAGGACTCCAGATGTTGTCCCTCTACCTTGTCCACACCAAGAACACCTATGGCAGCCCTTGAACAGCTTCTAAAGCTTTTTCTATTAATTAGAAATTCAAGTTCTGCCTTTTAAGAGATTAGAGATGTAAACAGGACACTAGAAACAATTTCTAGTGTTCTTAATTCAAGAGATTGATGGCTAATCTCTTTGAATTGGTGAGAGATGAAGAAGAATAGATGAAAAGCCTCAAAGTGGCGTGACAAAGGAGAGGAGTGGCTGCTGGTTGCTTTTCTTTTCATAACAACACTTAAATAGCTAGGTTAGCACATTAAACCCTTGCCACATGTCACCTTTTGATTAGCTCTAGGTTTAAGTGACCCAATCACATTGTGCCAAGTGTCAAACCTATATTTAATCTTGATTTTAATCATCTTACATGATTAAAAAATATTTGGCAAGCTTATGTGTAATCCCATGTGTCACCATCTCATGGTGCCACGTGTCACACTGTGAAATGACCAAATTGCCCATGTGTCTTAATTTTGAGTTCTTAACCCAAAATAATTATTTTTCTTCTTCTAATCAATTTATATCAAATATAAATTAATTAATTAATCTCTATTAATTAATTTCTCATTAATTAAATTCATATTTAAACACTTTAAATATAAATTTAACTTATACTATACATCCAATAATCTAGATTTGGTTTCAAGTCATGCTAGGGACTTTGCAATTTAATTGCAAACCAAACCTATTTAATTAATCAATTAAACTCTTTAATTAATTAATTAAATCATATTTAAATAGGTGATAACTTGTGTATGTGTGTGACTTACTAGGCTCATCACTAATTGGCAATGAGGCAAGATATCAACTCTTAATATCATCAGAACTCTTTCTTACCATAAACGATTTCTCTAAATCATTTTATGAACCTCATAGACCATGGTTAATACCTAGTATAGCATGCCATGGCCACCCAATTAGTAATAAGGTTTACCTTCAACGAACCTATAATCATATGTTACCATGCACTAGAATCTCTCTGTTACAAAATCCCAACTCAAGTTAGAGTCATGGTTTATGTCAAACTCCATTTGCTATGAATATTATGTTCTCTTTTAATTCCAGTTCTTGATTAAAAAGATTTTCTCATCAGAAACTCTTTTCTGAATAAATCTATCTGTCCTAGCCAAGAACTTGAAACATCAAGAACAATTAAATGAACATAGGATTTTATCTCTATTTACTTAGAGGAACAGATTCCATCTTGATCAACACCTACCTCTATATATAACTTGTAGGAGCCTACAGATGCCCATATACCCATACACAGTACAAGTATGAAAGCAGTATCAAACTCAAACTACCTATATACAAGATAACTGTGCTATCTCAGGTCTAAAGATTATATGCACTAATATGATTTATGACAAAACATTGACAAGAGTAAACTCCATGTGCTTGTTATAAGTGTCACTGGTTCGGCCTACTTATCATTTATAAGTGCCTATCATGTTTGTCATACGGCATGAGACTCACCATTCCATCTTATTTATATCTCATATAAATAACTTGGGAACAAACATGAATACAATCTTTCTGGATAAGTCATGTCCTTATTATGAAGTATCATCGATTGTGAACTTATTTATGATACTTTATGCTAGAAATATTGTCACTCATATTATTAACAACTTAAGAATAATATTTCTAACAAAATATCAATGGAACTTTTCTATTACACATAAATATATTATGTAAACGAAAAAGTGGAAATGCCTTTTATTAATAAAAATATGTACAAGATACATACTAAATGATATGCTCTAGGGCATACTACAAACATTCTGGGCTTTGGTGTCTTCATAAGAATTGTAGATCTATGTCTAAACTGACCATGGTAAAAATTTCAGGTCAATTGGACCTGTTTTGAGTGAGTTATGGTCATCCAAAGGACTACTGTTCATATGGTCAAAAATCTGGGTTGCAAGGTTGCTAATCCGGATTTGGTCATTTTTAAGGTCAGTTTCTAGGCAGAATTTTGGCAACATTTCTACATGGAAGTTGGCCTATTTGGTGTCTAGTTTCACCCCCTATTGGCCTCATACCAATTGGGTTCATAGTTTGGCACTTATGGCCTAATTTATGTACTGCCTTCACACACAACCTGCACAAAGCACATACACTTCCAATTTGATATTCCTTCTCCTCCTCATTTCTTCAATATTCAATCAATAACACTTCCATATATATATTGTACACAATTCTAGCAACAATTTTGGGTAGAATATTCAAGTGCTCAATGCACACAATTCACCATTAATTCAACATTCACTTCCACCAAAATTTAACACATCTCAATGTCAATATTACACATACACTTCAACATAATCATACTTCAATATCACTTACACTTGCTGCCCACAATTTAACCTTAGCATATTTCATTAGTAACTACATGTTCACACACAAATTAATGCTATTAGGGGCTGCCCAATATGGCAGTTTGCTCAAGGCATCAAAGTTCCATTTCACACCCTTAATTCAAACACTACATGCATATACTTAGATACAAACTTACTACAACTTTCATTTAAATTAATCAACCTTCATTTCCATTCATTAGAAGTAAAAATAACTCAAGCTCAACAAAGGTTCATGGCTGCCAAAAATGGACAAGTCCATTTCTCACTATTTCTTTCATTTCTCTTCACCAAAATACTCACCTCAACCTAAACACAAGGTTTACTAAAGCAAGGGAGAGGTTTTGGACACTTACCACTTGTGAGCTTCCTTCAAACTTCACCAAATCTTATTTTTCTTGTTGCCAATATCTTCCCCAAGGTGAGTAGGCAACCTTTAATGAAGGAATTAAGTAGAAAGGAGGGCTTGATCAATGGTGCATGGTGATGGAGGGAGTTTGGCCATGGTGGACTTCCATGGAAGTTCAATTCGTCCAAAACTTTAAAGGTTGAAGATGAAGATGATAATGAGTGCAATCTGCTGTCCCAAACCATATTTTAGTGTCCCAATATTCAAGTTAGTGGAGCACTAAGCTCATTTTATTATTTAATTAGTTAAAGTTTCCTTATTTGCACATTTTGCACCATTCTTTTTTTATTTACATATTGTACCCCATTTCAATTTTTTTCATGACATTTCCTAAGTGCAATATCATTTATTCTTAATGGACATTAAGGTCAAAAGGCAACACTAGGTGTCAAATGACCAAAATACCCCACTTCGGGTTATATTCCCAATTTTTCGGTAACACCGATTTTTGTCTGTTTCTCGATTTTTCATTTTTCTTTGTACTAATTTACTAATTTTTCTTTGATATTTCTAGTGTCAATTACATTTCAATAAACCTTTATTTATGTCTCAAAATTAGATTCAGAGGGTTCCCCGCGGTCTTGGGGTCAGGAATGGCCTTCCCAGTGCGGTCACCCATCGCTGCGGTGTCAGCTCGTTTAACTTAGCTTCATTTTCTCTCTTTCATTTTTGTTTGATTTTTCTTGTATTTTCTTTTTATTTATTTCATCATTATATGTATGTTCACCATCACCGAAGTGTAGTTCCAGACATCCTGACTTGCTTGGACTGTTATTTGACCACCGGAGCAACAGAACCTACAAAACACGTGCAATGGGGATGTTACAACTCTTCCCCTCTAAATAAAAATTTTGTCCTCGAAATTTACTTGATGTGAAGAGCTGAGGGAACTGTTGTCTCATTGTCTCCTTGCTCTCCCATGTTGCCTCTTCCGTGTTGTGGTGTCTCTATAGGATTTTCACTAGTGGAATTGTCTTATTTCTGAGTGCTTTTACCTCTCGTGCCAAGATTTTAATTGGTTCTTCTTCATATGTCAGGTCAGGTTGTACTATAATTTCTTCTGCTGAGATGACATGTGAAGGATCTTATCTGTATCTTCTGAGCATCGAGACATGGAACACATTATGTATCTTGTCCAGCTCAGGTGGTAAGGCTAATCTGTAGGCTACTGGTCCCACACGTTCAATAACTTCATATGGGCCAATGAACCTAGGGCTTAATTTTCCCTTTTTCCCGAATCTCAACACTTTCTTCCACGGTGATACTTTGAGAAATACCTTCTCGCCAGCTTCATACTCAATGTCTTTTCTCCTCAAGTCAGCATAAGATTTCTGTCGGTCCGAGGCAACTTTCAAATTGGCCTTTATCAGTTTCACCTTATCCTCTATCTGTTTTATCAGGTCTGGCCCCACTAGCTTATCTTCACCCAATTCAGTCCAACATATAGGTGTTCTGCATTTTCTCCCATACAGTGCTTCATAGGGTGCCATTTGTATGCTAGCTTGATAGCTATTATTATATGCAAATTCTGCCAGTGGAAGGTATCTGTCCCAACTCCCCTCAAACTCAATAACACAACTTCTCAGCATATCCTCGAGGACCTATCACATATGTTCGGTTATTATTATCATTATCAATTCAATTATTGTTTACAATAACTCAATGAGTTTCAAAATTTACCTGGATTATTCTTTCTGACGGTCCATCCGTCTGAGGATGAAAAGCCGTACTAAAATGGAGTTGTGTGCCCAAGGATTCTTGTAATTTCTTCCAAAATCTAGATGTAAACCTCGGGTCTCTATCAGATATAATGGAAAGTGGAATTCCATGTAGTCTAACTATCTCACTGATGTATAATTCTGCTAGCTTTTTCAGTGAGTAGTCAGTTCTGACTGACAGAAAATGTGCTGATTTGGTTAACCTATCCACAATCACCCATATTGCATCATGCTTCTTCTGAGTGAGAGGTAGACCACTGACAAAGTCCATAGTGACTCTGTCCCATTTCTATTCAGGTATGTTTATGGGCTGTAACAAACCTGATGGAACTTGATGTTCTGCTTTGACTTACTGACATGTCAAGCATCTAGTTACATAGTCAACTATGTCCTTCTTCATACCGCCACCGATGTCGAGTTTCAGGTCATGGTACATTTTTGTGCTTCCTGGGTGCATAGCATACACACTGTTATGTGCTTCTTTTAGAATACTGGTTTTCAATTCTTTATTATCTGGAACACACACTCTTTCTTTATAGTACAGGCACCCATTTTCTTTCACTTCATATTCAGTTTCCTTCCCCTCAGTGATTTTACCCATAACAGCCATTAATTTCCCATCTGTCTTCTGCCCATCCTCAGATCTCATGTAATGATTCGGCTTCACTTGCAACTCAGCCAAAATAACTCCATCATGAGTTAAGGATAGTTGGGCATTCAGAGATCTTAATGCTACAATAGATTTTCTGCTTAAAGCATCAGCGACTACATTTGCCTTCTCAGGGTGGTAGTCAATCACACAATCATAATCTTTCAGGAATTCAATCCATCGCCTCTGTCTCAAATTAAGTTCCTTCTGGGTTGGCAGATACTTCAAACTCTTATGGTTTGTGTATATGTAGCATTTTTCTCCATACAAGTAATGCCTCCATATCTTCAATGCGAAGATAATTGCTGCTAACTCTAAATCATGAGTAGGGTAATTCTTTTGATGTGGCCTTAACTGCCTGGAAGCATATAAGACCACTTTCCCTACTTGCATGAGTACACACCCTAACCCATTGTGTGAGGCATCACTATAGACTACAAAGTCTTTTCTAGACATTGACTGTGTTAACACTGGTGCCTCTGTCAACATAGCCTTCAGCCTCTCAAAACTGGCTTGACACTTGTCATTCCAGTCAAATTTCATATTCTTGTGTAGTAATTTGGTCATTGCAGCAGCTATCAGGGAAAATCCCTTTACAAATCTTCTATAATATCCAGCTAACACCAAGAAACTTCTGATCTCAGTTGTATTTCTGGGAGGCTTCCATTCCATCATTGCTTCAATCTTCTTGGGATCCACTCTGATCCCTTCAACTGATACTACATGTCCAAGGAATGCAATCTCATTCAACCAGAACTCACACTTGGACAATTTAGCATACAATTTCTTCTCTTTTAGAGTCTGCAGAACAATTCTCAAATGCTCATCATGTTCTGCTTTATCCTTGGAATACACCAGGATGTCATCAATGAAGACCACTACGAACCGATCTAAGTATGGATGGAAGATACGGTTCATAAGGTCCATGAATGCTGCTGGAGCGTTTGTTAACCCAAATGGCATCACCAGGAATTCATAATGCCCATACCGGGTTCTAAATGCAGTCTTAGGCACATCTGCATCCTTAACCCTTAGCTGATGATACCCTGATCTGAGATCAATCTTAGAAAACACACCGGCTCCCTTCAACTGATCAAACAGATCATCAATTCTAGGTAATGGATACTTGTTCTTCATCAAGTACTGCTTAATCGCCAGAGTCAACACATAACCTCAGTGTCCCATCTTTCTTCTTTACAAATAGTACCGGAGCTCCCCAAGGTGACACACTGGGGCGTATGAACCCCTTGTCTAGTAATTCTTGCAGCTGGATTTTTAACTCTTTCAATTCAGCAGGTGCCATCCTATACGGAGCAATTGAAATTGAGCTGCACTGCATAATCTCAATAGCAAATTCAACTTCCTTTCTCGTGGCAAACTAGGCAATTCCTCAGAAATACCTCGAGAAATCCTCATCGTGGGTATGTCAGACAAGTCAAGTTTACCCTGCCTAGTGTTAACCACGTGTGCCAGATAGGCTTCACACCCTTTTCTCAGCTATCTCCTTGCAACTGTAGCTGATATGACATTGGACAAGAAATCTGTCCTTTCACCCACTACTATTATTTCTTTGTTCTCAGCAGTTTTCAGAGAGATTCTCTTCAATTTACAATCTACTATTGCCTGATGATGGGATAACCAGTCCATTCCCAAAATCACATCAAACTCATGGAAAGGCAATTCGATTAAGTCTGCTGAGAACTTTTTCCCTTGAATCTTCAATGGACAGCCCTTATACACCTTGTTTACTACAACACTGTGGCCTAGCGGATTTGTGACCAGGATGTCTTGGTCACTTTCCTCCACTGGTATTCCTTTTTCTACGGGCAGCTTGATACAAATATATGAATGAGTAGATACAGGATCCACTAATGCATGCAAAGAAGTATTATAAAGGAGGAACGTACCCTTGATGACATCTGGAGCATCCTGTTCCTCCTGTGCCCGTATAGCATAGGCTTTGGCTGGTTTTCTGCCTTCTGCTCTCCACGCACTCGACACGAGTTTTAGTGAAGTACCACGCCTCAGCCTTACCCGGCCTTCTACCCCTTGGAGCTGGAGGGGCAGGCCTATCAGTTGATACCGGAGTGGATGTAATAGTTCTGCGTGGACAATCTCGGACTAGGTGGTCTGTAGATCCACACCGTAAACAAGCACCTATCATCCTCCAACATTCACCCTTATGCCATTTTTGGCAATGTGGGCAAGCAACAGATACTGTTGGGGCTGGTCCCCTATACCCTGTTCCTGGAGAGCTAGCCATTGAAGGGGTGGACTAGCCTCTCCTTGGTGCAAACTGAGATTTAAGCCTCTGTGACTGACCCTGACTTGGTGCTCTACTAAAACTCTGAGTAGGTGAACCTCTGAATTTCTTACTAGGGGCAGAAGATGTACCGGTCTGACCCTGACCTCTTTTCTACTGTCTGTCCCTTCTGTTCTGCTCATTCATTCTAACTTTTTCAACCTTCAGTGCAGCTTCCACTAACTTGGCAAACTCTGTAATCCCCAAGGCTGTAATCATTACTTTAATGTTATCATTGAGTCCTTCCTCAAATCTCTTGCATCTCTCTGCCTCATTAGGGACTATTTCCCGCCCATAGCGGCTCAGTCTGACAAATTCTCTTTCATATTCAGCCACTGTCAGCTATCTCTGGCGTAGGGTAATAAACTCCCTTCTCTTCTCTTCCAGGTATACACTGCCCACATACTTCTTTCTGAACTCAGTGAGAAAGAAATCCCAAGTTATATGTTCTTGTGGCACCTCACTAGTTATTGTATCCCACCACTGGTATGCATCATCTTGCAGTAGTGATACAGCAGCTTCCAAATTCTGCTCTGGAGTACAATGAAGTTGTTTCAAGACTCTTCCAGTTCTGTCCAACCAGTTTTCAGCTGTGACAGAATCATCTTCCCTTTTGCCCAGAAAATCCACTGCTCCAAACTTCCTGAGTCTCTCCATATGAGATTTTTTATGTGGAGGTGGTGGTGGTGGCATAACTCCTGCCATCTGTCTAAAGAACTCAGCCATTTTCTGAAATGTGGCTGGTGCATTTGGTACTGGTGGAACAGGTTCCCTCCTGTCTCTTGGTTCAGTCATAGATGGAGCATGACTTTCCACTTCCTCATCGACCTCTCTCTGCAATGTGGAGTCCATATTCTGATCAAAATAACAAAACAAATCAAAAGATCTGCATTAGGGTCATCTTAACACTTACAATGCAAGGCATGATATGCAATCTATCTAGGTCCAGAAACGCCTAAACCGTGCTCTGATACCACTAAATGTAACACCCCTCACCCGCCTACAGTATAGCTGAGCAAAGCGTGCTACACGGCGTGTGGGAACACCTAGTCTGTGATTATTTCATTTCTTGAACTCAATTAGATTTTAATAAGTCTTTTATGTAATATTCATATCATGCTGTTACTATTGTCATACTTTGATAAAATCAGTGTTTCAAGATTGGTAATAAAAATTTGGCAAGGTGCCGTCTATATTTAGGACAAACTGTCCTTCCAAACCTGTTGAAAACAGTTTAATATGATGATATCAAAATCTCAAATATTTCACAGTCTCTATTTCTCAGTAAATTCAATAGACTTTTACAGTCATTAAACAGTTCCATAATACAGTCCATAATAATTTAAATATATACAGAAAATCTCCATGTTATTTAATATGTACAAAATATTACAAACTTTAGAGCTATCATAACATTATAAAATACAGGGCTGAATTTTAAATATACAACAAAAGTACAAAATACAAGATATCCTAAGTCCTACCATGTATGCAATGCAGTGCAGATGACTCTGGACTCCTGTGCAGATCTGATGTCTCACCCGGTCGTAGGTCTACTGGGCTCCCCAGCTGTGTCTCCAATACCTCCGCGTTACAAAAGCAACGCGCTAAGCAATTTTGCTTAGTGGTGCCAAATATAAAGAAATATACACTAAAATAAAGTAAATAAAGTGTTCACAAATTTTTGGTGGTGCTGTATGTCAGTAGACTGGATTTAGGTATTTGAATTTAATAGTACTTGAATTACTGCCCGTGTAGCCTATATACTGACCAGACTGGATAAACGGATATACTAGCACTAGGTACCTAGTACCTCGGGCCTCCACACCATCGGTCACAAAGTGTCTCCTGGTGTGCAAATAGCGTGGCTAAAAAGCCATATAGTCAATCTGGCGATAAGCCAAAAATAAATACACAATATGTATAGCCGTAGGCTATTAAAGTCACAGTGCGGCATAATAAGCCGTAAAAACACAGTATGGCATAAAGCCATTTACAGAAAAGCTGTTAAAATCCTATTGGCATGCCAACCTATCCATACTAGTCAACTAGGCAAACTAGGGCACATTATTAATTAATTGTTTAATTCTTCAATTTTTGGAGTTTACTAACTATTATATAATTCACAAGTCAATGCATATGTTGACCTTTTTAGGTAATATGGATAAGTTGTTTCTAGCATCAATACGTCACAATTTATATCTCAATATGCTGCCAATATAGTGCAATTTACCATTTTTACAAGTTGGCATTCATTGCCAAAATGCTTCAAGCATCATTGTATGCAAAATGTCAAATTCTCAATTTTTGTGTGCTAGATTGGTCTAGCTTAAAGTCCTATTTCCCTTGGTTTTTAGCTTCTGGTCAAAGAAGAAAAATTGTAGCTCTATTTCTTATTGCACGCGGGGCAAAATTTCATGTCATTCTGAGTTGTATAGACCAAGATATGGTCAATTTACTAAAGCTGGACAGATTGCACCTTTAGTGCAAAATTTGGTCAATTTTAGGTCAGTTTTGGTTCGGCAGTTTTTGTACCCGAAATTGTGCAAGCCATTTGACTTGGTTGTGGCCATTTCTGGGATTTGGTGTCTTCATAGGAATTGTAGATCTATGTCTAAACTAACCATGGTAAAAAGTTCAGGTCAATTGGACCTATTTTGAGTGAGTTATGGTCATCCAAAGGACTACTGTTCATATGGTCAAAAATCTGGGTTGCAAGGTTGCTAATCCGGATTTGGTCATTTTTAAGGTCAGTTTCTAGGCAGAATTTTGGCAACATTTCTACATGAAAGTTGGCCTATTTGGTGTCTAGTTTCACCCCCTATTGGCCTCATACCAATTGGGTTCATATTTTGGCACTTATGGCCTAATTTATGTACTGCCTTCACACACAACCTGCACAAAGCACATACACTTCCAATTTGATATTCCTTCTCCTCCTCATTTCTTCAATATTCAATCAATAACACTTCCATAGATATATTGTACACAATTCCAGCAACAATTTTGGGCAGAATATTCAAGTGCTCAATGCACACAATTCACCATTAATTCAACATTCACTTCCACCAAAATTTAACACATCTCAATGTCAATATTACACATACACTTCAACATAATCATACTTCAATATCACTTACACTTGCTGCCCACAATTTAACCTTAGCATATTTCATTAATAACTTCATGTTCACACACAAATTCATGCTATTAGGGGCTGCCAAATATGGCAGTTTGCTCAAGGCATCAAAGTTCCATTTCACACCCTTAATTCAAACACTACATGCATATAATTAGATACAAACTTACTACAACTTTCGTTTAAATTAATCAACCTTCATTTCCATTCATTAGAAGTAGAAATAACTCAAGCTCAACAAAGGTTCATGGCTGCCAAAAATGGACAAGTCCATTTCTCACTATTTCTTTCATTTCTCTTCACCAAAATACTCACCTCAACCTAGACACAAGGTTTACTAAAGCAAGGGAGAGGTTTTGGACACTTACC
Organism: Hevea brasiliensis; assembly: GCF_030052815.1. Taxonomy (NCBI): domain Eukaryota; kingdom Viridiplantae; phylum Streptophyta; class Magnoliopsida; order Malpighiales; family Euphorbiaceae; genus Hevea; species Hevea brasiliensis. The sequence goes on from NC_079499.1 coordinate 48,249,341, forward strand.
ACTTGTGAGCTTCCTTCAAACTTCACCAAATCTTGTTTTTCTTGTTTCCAATATCTTCCCCAAGGTGAGTAGGCAACCTTTAATGAAGGAACTAAGTAGAAAGGAGGGCTTGATCAGTGGTGCATGGTGATGGAGGGAGTTTGGCCATGGTGGACTTCCATGGAAGTTCAGTTCGTCCAAAACTTTAAAGGTTGAAGATGAAGATGATAATGAGTGCAATCTACTGTCCCAAAGCATATTTTAGTGTCCCACTATTCAAGTTAGTGGAGCACAAGCTCATTTCAATATTTAATTAGTTAAAGTTTCCTTATTTGCACATTTTGCACCATTCTTTTTTTATTTACATATTGTATCCCATTTTAATTTTTTTCATGACATTTCCTAAGTGCAATATCCTTAATTCTTAATGGACATTGAGGTCAAAAGGCAACACTAGGTGTCAAATGACCAAAATACCCCACTTCGGGTTATATTCCCGATTTTTCGGTAACACCGATTTTTGTCTGTTTCTCGATTTTTCATTTTTATTTGTACTAATTTACTAATTTTTCTTTGATATTTCTAGTGTCAATTACATTTCAATAAACCTTTATTTATGTCTCAAAATTAGATTCAGAGGGTTCCCCGCGGTCTTGGGGTTGGCAACGGCCTTCCCAGTGTAGTCACCCATCGCTGCGGTGCCAGCTCGTTTAACTTAGCTTCATTTTCTCTCTTTCATTTTTGTTTGATTTTTCTTATATTTTCTTTTTATTTATTTCATCATTATATGTCTGTTCACCATCACTGAAGTGTAGTTCCAGACATCCTGACTTGGTTGGACTGTTATTTGACCACTGGAGCAACAGAACGTACAGAACACGTGCAATGGGGATGTTACATCCTTAGCCTCTGACTATTGAGATTATATTTGTTTCGAATGGCATGATATAACTGTGTTTTTATGAAATTTGTTTTGAGACTTTTGCAATGAAATTGTTTGGATTAAAATCTTATAAATCATGTTTTGAATTTATATTTCATGTTCAGTTTAATTTTTGAATAAATATGATTTAAATTCTGCATAAATGTTATTTTAGTATGTTGTGCACCATTGAGTCCTAGTACTCAGCGATGGCTATTATTGCTGTCGCAGATATAGAGACTAGAGGAGTAGCAGAGTGAGTTGTTGAGGATTGAGGAGCTACCTACTCTGAAGTTTATTGGGTATATTTTATACCCTGATTTTAAAAATTATTTTGATGTATGTAATGTATGTAAATGTAGAAATGGTCATGAGCAGTTGTATAAAGCTTGTAATTAATTTTGGTTTGGATTTTTCCTAATGTAAATTTTTGTAATGATGTATATAAATTGATTTATCTTTAATGAAATATGAATGGAAGTATTTTGTTTTAATTTGATGAAATTACTTAGCAGTATTTTTGATGATGTTAAATTTTGGAAATTGAGAAATGATGTTGAAATTGGTTGGGATGGATGTTGAAATGATGAAGTTATTGAGATAAATCTTTGGAAGTGCTTTTTACTGGTAATTAAAGAACTGTTTTCTCAAAATATAGACGGCACTCTACTGAAATTTTATAAAATTTGCAGAAAAATAAAATGGGACAAAAATCTTAACTAGTTTTCAAACTCTAATTAAATGTTTTAATACCTATTAGAAAATGCTCACCACTTATAAAAGTAAGAAAATTGTTTTAAAATCCCTTGTAAGGTGTAACACCCCTATTGGTATAGCCTGGTATATTTCACTGTTCCGGTGACCGGTGTCGGTCCGAACAATTAAGGGGATTAGGACCACACTTAAGACAACTTAAGAAGCCATAAACACAAATAATTAGTAATGTTTAATTAGTTGACTATAAATAAGAAAAACATAACATAAGAAGTAAAACGAGCTGAGAGTCACAGCGATGAGTGACCTCCTCGGGAACGACTGCGAAGTCATTTTAAACTAAAATTTCGAACCGTAAAAAGTGATGCTGCGGTCCTTAGGACCCTTATGAACACAGTGGAAAAAAGAAAATCACGAAAAAGAACTGTTAAGCCAGTCAAATAATTAGGTCAGGGAGCCGGAAGAAATATGGAATTATTTGCAAACTGGGATGAACCGGCGAGGGGCAATTTGGTCAATTGACCCCGAGAGCTGACTCCTGACCTAACTATCAAATAAAATCGGAGAAAAGAAAATTTTGGAATTGAGAATTAAACTGAATTTTCGGGCAGCTTGAGAGGAGTGTGGTATGCATGAATATGATGCAATTGAGTGAGTTTAGAAACTTTACTTAGTTAAATGATTAACATTAAAATCATTAGAAGTAGTTAAATGCAAGAATTAGTGAGATTAGGGTTTCAAAGCTAGGGTTTATGAACCAAAATTTGGAGAAATGCATAAATGGCATATATAACCTATTGTGACATGAAATAATGGTCAATTATGACCAAATAAGTTGTGTGGGAATGGTAGGAAATTAAACCAAATTCGTAGGTCAATGGTCATGCTGCTGGCAGCATGACCAAACCCACTTTGAAGGACCAAAACTCAAATTTTACAAGTCCAATTGATATGCCACCAATTGGAGATGAAAATAGACATAAAAGAGCACAATTTTCATTAAGGAACCATGGCCAAAAACTGACCAAAACTTGGTGAAACAATTGACCAAAGTGAATTGATTGCAGGCTGCCACTGCACTAAACTGACCAAATGAACAGTAACTGTTCATTTGGTCATAACTCGAGTTAGACAGGTCAAATTGACCTGAAATTTGGCCAGGGATTAGAGGGAATATAGATCTAAAACTTTCATGAAGAACATCACCCCAAATTATGCCATTAACCCATTCAAATTATTGAGCAAAGTTAGGTTACCAAACCTGCAACTCTGCAGAATTTTCAGTGAGCAGCAATGTTTGGATGGCTATAATTCCCTCTAGAAAACTCGGATTTGGGCGATTCTTGAACCGATGGAAACCTAATAGATAGTAGAACATTTCATATGAAGAAAGTGAGACCAAATTATGAACTTAACTTGATCAAATTATTGACCAAAGTTGGATCAAAATCTGCCAGAATCCAAAATTACAAAGATGAGCGATTGCGTAAGCGAGAAACTTATTTTGGCCATAACATGAGCTACAAAACTCCGATTGAGGTGATCCAAAAATGAGAATACACTTAAGACAATAAGGAACATTTTCTATGAAGGAAGTTTTGTTAAATTCCAACAGTAGATCGACCAATGGAATAGTGCAACTTCGGAGAACCAAAACCGAAAATTGGCAATTTTGCCAAAATGACCTAAGCTTTAAACAAATGACCAAAACCAACAAGTTTGGTGACCAAAATGTGGTATGTGGGTGAAGTTGGAGTTCCCATACCTATTAAGCCTTAGAAAGTCAATAATTTGACTTGAATAGTGCAGTGAATAGTAACCCAAAACACAAAATTTCGAGAACGTCGAATTTAACACGTTAGATCTAGGTAAATGTGAAGTTGAGTTTATTTTGAATTTATTTTAAGTTTTAGTACTGAAACATTGGAAAATTTCGTGTTTCAGTGGAAAAGAATACCGGGACAGAACCCGAGGAGTCGAGTCAAGGCCAACAGGCGACTCGTTTGAGGTTTGTGCACAACATATACTTTTATAATCATCTTTTGCATAATGTTTTGAATAATGTGAAATATTGGATTATAGCATTTTTATGATGTTTGATTTAAATTGTGAAAGTTATTGTGTATATTTGAAATGACAATGTTTAGCAAATTGTTAAGATAAGTTTTGAAACCACAGTGTCATGACCATATATTTGAACACCTCACTAGCACGACTAGTGGGGGTAATTAATTTCGAATTTTGATTCCTTCTCTGGATAAGTGTTGAGGTGTGCCAGTAGAAGAGGATGTGAATGGATATCCATATATTTGAGCTAGCTAGCCTTGTGATATGATTTATCTTTAGCCTCTGGCTATTGAGATTCTATTTGTTTCGAATGGCATGATCTAACTGTGGGTTTTATGAAATGTGTTTTGATACTTTGACATGAACTTGGTTTGCATTAAAATCTCATAATTCATGTTTTGTGTTTAATGCTCATGTTTGTCAAATTTTTGAATAAACGTGATTTTATTTTTGCATAAAGATTATTTTAGTATATTGTGTACCACTGAGTCCTAGTACTCAGCGATAGCTTCTATTGCTGTCGCAGATACAGAGACTAGAGGAGCAGCAGACTGAGCTGCTAAAGATTGAGGATCATTCAGCCTAAAATCTTCGGGTATAATTTATACCCTAATTGTAAATATTTCTTTTGATGTATATATTGCACATAAATGTATGGACATGTACAAATGGGTCTTGAGTAGTTGTATAAAATTTGTATAAAGTTGTAATATATATTGTAGTTTGAAATTCTCTTAATGTAAATTTTGTAATGATCTATTCAAATTGTTTAGTTTCTAATGAAATATGAATGGAACTATTTTATTTAATTTGAATGAAATGGATTGTTAGTATTTTGATGATCATGGGATACTGGATTTAAAATTGAAAGTTGATAAATGTGTTGAGAAATTGTTTGAGATTGAGTTTGAAATTGAAGCAGTTGTTGAGAAAATTTTTAGAAGTGTTTTTTACAGGTATTTGAAGAACTGTTTTCTCAAAATACAGAGGGAACTCTGTCAAAATTTTTATAAAATTTGCGGAAAAATAAAATGGGCTAAAATTTCCAACTAGCTTTTCACTTAAGTACGTGTTTTAAATACTTATTAAAAATGCTCACCACTTACCAAAAGTAAGAAATTGTTTTAAAATCCCTTGTAGGGTGCTTAATGAGTTATCGGTAGGTGAAGTTCGGTAGTTCATTAAGTATTCTACGGGATCATGTTATGCCTTACAGAGGGGTAAGGTGTGACATAAGGTACCTAATGAGTTATCGGTAGGTGAAGTTCGGTAGTTCATTAGGTATTCTACAAGATCATGTTATGCCTTACAGAGGGGTAAGGTGCGACAATCGAAACCTCAATGACTCTTCTCTAGAGTCCCAAAAATTATTTCATGAATTTTCTCTCGGGTTTAGAGCTTTTAGCTGCGAAGACCGTAACTTCCCACTAGGTTACCCATCGTTAGGGCACCGGCTCATTTAACTTGGTTGAATTTTATTTCTAAAACTTTTCCTAAATTTTTCTTACCATTATTTGAGTCATTTATAACTCCTCACTCTAGTCTAAATATTTTTCCAGATGTTCTACATGTCCGGACCAACACCGGCCACCAGAACAGTAGAATGCACGGAATTGCTATAGTGAGGGTGTTACAGAAGGCACCAATAGGGAGTGAGGATGAGGTGTGGTAGGGTTTGAAGCCCTAGTGTGATAAGACTCAGATAACTTAAACAACTAAGATTGAGGAATTTGGGTGAGACTGGTATATGGGTGAGGTGTTCGAGCCAATAGGAAGAGAGGGAAAGGGGGTGGCACCAATAGGGAGTGAGGAAGAGAGTGGGGCCAAAAGGGAAGAGAAAGTTTGTATGGGAGAGGGATAGAGAAAAAGATATTTTCTTATTTTAATTTTCAAAAAATAAATTAAATGGGTCATGTTTAAAATTCCTATCTAGGCTTTCTTAGGCCCATGGGGCCCAATTAAACTTAATTAGGTACATTTAAAAACTACCCATATTAAATTTAAACAAAACAAAATTTTATTTAAATTTAATTAAATTCATTTCCCAACAAAAAACATATTATTATTTTTTTTTCAAGATCATGCCACGGAATTAATAATTCAGCTCCATGCTTCCAATTACATCTTACAGTCATATAATTTTTCATCATTGGGTTTCCCACAGCCTCAGTGCATATACTTATCACAAAATAAGGGTCTACAGTAGTCATAAATTAAAAGTAACACGTATAAGGTGAGGTCATGCAGTCTTTGATATGAGGTCTTATAGTTGTTTTGGTATTGCAATGGACCTTTTGCCTAAAGTTTAGTGAAAAACAATAGCTTATTTGTGTAGCAGCAAAGTATAAGGTATGACTTTGTTCCCCTAAAGGAAACAAGATGCTATAGATGATGTTAATAACATGGAATATAATACTTTCAGGAATTTATTGTTTGAAAATAGAGTAGATAATTTTATACAGTTATGGTAAGGCGGTAGATATAGTATTTCTTTCACAATTAATTATACTATAAGAATATAGTAATGTTTTATCAGAAAGAACGGATGAATAGCATCAATAAAATGATGTTCTAGTTAGAACAGTAGTGTGATAGGAAATAGTTAACTCGGGTATTCCTTAGGAAGAGCACAATTCTCATTGTGAGGATCATAATGGATCAGATCATGATGATGCGGAACTTTTGAATGACAAGAGAAAAAAGAGAGTCCTGAAACTCCCTTCTTAAGGTATTAGAGGATAGTTTATAGTTCAGTAAAAGAGGAGGCAATGATTGCAAATCATTGAAAGATAAATCATAGAATACTGATAGATAAAAGAAAATGTAGAAGTGAAAATTTGAACAGTTGGTTTAAATGTAAAAAGAAATGACACTAAGTAGAGTGTTTAGTACAGTGAATTCAGATGTGCGAAACTCAGAGCAAGTCCACTTGGGATAGTGTTAGGAGCCAAACCATGGAGTTTAAAATTGTAAGATATAGTCAAGCACTGTTTATTCCTATTTCTAAGATGAAATAGGTAGCATGGGGATAAAATCCATTTAAGTTCATAACAAATGGAGAAAACTTAGTTGAAGAATGCAATCGGAGTAAGTAACAATTTTAAGATGTGTAATGGTATCCAAAACTATCTTATTAGACAAAGGAGTGAATTAATGAGTAGTAAGTTAGAAAAAAGTGAACAAGATGGTGCAAAATGGCACATAGGCTAGTGATGAATAGAGATGGTGAGATAGCGGTCATGAGGTCTGCGGCCAAGGATTAGATAATTATTTCTGATATGACCAATAACGTGAATGAGCGGAAGCATGAAAAATATAAATGTAGATCATTGATTTCAAAAATTTTTCATCTAGGGTCACATGCATCATACAAGATTCATTTTTATCTATTTGATTTCAATGATAAACAGCATATTAAAACTCTTTTAATATGTTTTTGGATCTACATTTGCCATTTAAGATTTAAGAATTAACAGATTTATTCATTAGAACCCTAGATTAGATCAAGAATAAGTGCACTAACCTTTTTGATGCACTGCAGTGTGTTTGGCACCTTTGGGATGCGCCTAGGACACCAAATGTTGTCCCTCTGGCTTGTCCACACCAAGATCACCAACGGCAGCCCCTTGAACAGCTTCTCAAGCTTTTCCAATCAATTAGAAATTCAGGTTTTGCCTTTTGAGAGGTTACAGATGTCACACCTTATCCCTCTGTAAGGCATAACATGATCCCGTAGAATACCTAATGAACTACCGAACTTCACCTACCGATAACTCATTATGTACCCTACAAGGGATTTTAAAACCTTTTTCTTATATTTTGGAAGTGGTGAGCATTTTCTTACATTTAATATAAGTTTAAAAGCTAGCTAAAATTTTTGTCCATTTTTATTTTTACACAAATTTTGGAAAAATTTCGGCAGAGTATAGTTTGTATTTTAAGAAAATGGTTATTCAAAAACCTGTAAAAACACTTTCAATAATTCTTTTTTATCAAACTCACTATTACCTCAACACAATTCAATATCATTTCTCAATTCAGTTGTCATCAAAATAATACTCAATAATTCCATTCATTTTTCATTAAAGTAAACACAATTTACATTCATCAATCAAACTTTACATTAGCAAATCCAAAATAATATTATTACAAACTCTATACAACTGCTCATCACTAGTTATTACATGTACATACATTTACATACATCAAAATAGTTATTACAAACAGGGTATAAAATATACTCGATAAAACTTCAAAGGTGTAGCTCTAATATCCTCAGCAGCTCACTCTGCTACTTCTTTAATCTCTATATCTATGACAGCAATAACAGCCATCGCTGAGTATTATGACTCAGTGGTGCACAACATACTAAAATAACATTTATGCATAATTAAAATCACATTTATTCAAACACATTACTGAAAATGAAAGACAGATGTAAAACATGATTTATAAACTTTTAGTCCAAACAATTTCATTTAAGAATTCTCAAATCAATTTCATAAAAACACACAGTTATATCATGCCATTTGAAACATATTCATCTCAATAGCCGGAGGCTTATGAGAAATCACAAGGCTAGCTAGCTCAATCTATAGGTACCCATTCAATTTCTTCCTCTACTGACACACACCTTAACACTTCAGCCAAAGAGGGAATCAAAATTCAAAACTATTTCTTCCCACTAGTCATGCTAGTGAGGTATTCAAATAAATGGTCATGACACTGTGGTTTCAAAACTATCCTAATAATTTACTAAACATTTATTGCCATTTCAACCACATACAAGTAAACTTTCAACAATTTAATTCAAAAGCATAATATACATTTTGCAATATAAGTAATTCATTTCATGCACTTTGTAAATGAATTTTAAAGAATATTGATATTGTGCACAAACCTTAAGCGAGTCGCCTCTTGGCCTTAACTCGATGCTTCGGATTCTTTTCTAGTATTCTTTTCAACTGAAACACACAATTTTACAGTGTTTCAGTACCATAAATTATCATAAGTCCAAAAATAATTTCAAATCTATTTATATCTAACTTTAATATGCTTAACTTGACGTTCTTTAAAATTTGTATTTTGGGGTTACAATTCACAATACTATTCAAGTCAATTTGTTGACCTTCTAATGCTTAATAAGTATGGGAATTCTAATTTCACCCACATACCACATTTTGGTTACCTAATTTGTTGGTTTTGGTTGTTTTCTCAAACTTCAAATCTCTTAGGCACAAATTTCCAATTTTCAGTTTTGGTGTTCAGTTTTGCACTGTTACATTAGTCATGTTGCTTTAGAAATTTGACTAAGTTTTCTTTATAGAAGTTGTTCTTTATTGTCTTAACTTTATTTCCCTTTTTCAATCACTCCATTTGGAGTTTTGCATCCCTAGTTATTGCCATTTGAACATGGCTGGCCAGATTTAGTGTTACCCAGAATTCTAGGCATTTATTGGTTAATAGCAGTTTTTGTGGGTTGATTGCAGGTGAGTTTTTGGATAGCTTATGGTCAAATTTTGGGTTTATTGTCTTCATGAAAGTTGTAGGACTATGTCTAAGCTTTCTACTGGTAAAATGTCAGGTCATTTGGACCTTCCTAGGCTAAGTTATTGTCACACCCTACCCCTCTATAAGGCATAACATGATCCCGTAGTATACCTAATGAATTACCAACTCCGTCTACTGATAACCCATTAAATACACTACAAGGGATTTTAAAAACTTTTCTTACTTATTTTACAGTGGTGAGCACTATTTACAGGTATTAAAAACTTTGGTGAACTGAAGTGAAACAATTAACTCATTTGATTTATTTGGAATTTCTGTAAAAATTTTGGCAGAGTGCCATCTGTATTTTGGATAAAACTGTTCTTCAGAAAACCTGTAAAAGACACTTCAATAATTTTTCAAATCTCAACTCCAATACATTTCTCAACACAACAGTTTATCAACTCAATTCCATAGAAATTTTTCAAAGTCTGAGATAAGGAAATATAATACAATTTTCACAAGTCAAATAACTCATAATTAATTTACAACTTCAAGGTACAATTTGAATTTACAATCGCTCAAAACCAAAACAAAATGTACATACAATGTCATACATTACAAGATAAAATGCCAAATGTGGTATACTCACTATACCCAAAAATCTCTTTGGAGGTATATGCACCTAGTCTCACGCCTGCTCTGCCTCTCTACTGCGACAAAGAATAAAGCTATTCTTTGAGACAATGTCTCAGTGTTTCACAACATTAACCAAATACAATTTAAATCAAAATTCATAAATCATATCAATAGTGGATACTTAAAACCATAGTAAATTTCAAGACAGTAATTGTCCATAAGAATTTAAACTCCATTTGTCAATATCACAATAATTTTCATAAGTTAGATCATGTTTGAATTCAAAAGACAGTATATGTCAATGAGAGTTTAAATCCATTTCACAATCTCACAATACATATCAATAAATCACTCACAGCTTAATCATGATCCATAGTTCAATTCGTCCCAAAAGCCAATGGCTAATGAGGTATTCAATTCATCCCAAAAGTCGATGACTAATGAGGAATAACATAGCTAGCTAGCAAAAATATGAGTACTTATCGAATTCGTCCTCAACAGGCACACACCTCAACACTTGACCAGAGAGGGAATTCAATTGTCCCCACTAGACAAGCTAATGAGGAATACAATCAATATACATGATAGCTGTGGTTTCAAACCATTTCCAATGCTTTTAAATCAATAAGTATCCATCAATGTCATTCAAACAATTTCTCACAGTTTCAAATCATTTACAATGCTTTTCAAGCAATAAATATTCATTCAAATAAATTTCCACAATTTAAAACAATAATATACAAATAGTCAATATTTATTTCAATTGAAAATAATTCAAAAGAAATAGTTGTTGTGCACAAACCTCTGATATTTGTCTCCTGGTCTTGACTCAGTATTTCTTTCCCTTTTGCTGAGTCTTTGTTAACTGAGAAACACAATTTGAAGTGTTTCAGTGCTAAATTAATTTGCTTCTAACGATAATGTTCGATAAACAATTCATTGAATACTTTTATTTGCTTAATCACCTAATATACCGACCCTCGATGCGTTTTAGGTAAATTAGGTCTTAGTGTTAATAATATGTCACATTCGATAGGGTTTTAGGTTTGGTACGTGTTACCAAACTCAATTCTATGTATATTGCGTTTTCTTGCATTTTATTGCAAATTGTTGGATTTCGGGATAGTAGTTTGACCTAGCCGGACGATCTAGTTCCCTCGGTTTTCGGGTTTCGGTCAAAACTACAAACTTTTAGATCTATGTCTTATTGCACGCGGGGCAAAATTTTAGGTCAATCCGAGTTAAGTAGACCAAGTTATGGTCATTACACTATTGCTGGTCAAATGGCATCAAATTAGGTCAATTTTAGGTCAATTTGGTCAACTTTGGTTCGGCCAGTTTTTGGACACGAACTTGTGCAAGCTTTTTGACTTGCTTCTGGTCATTTCTGGGTTTTGGTGTCTTCATAAGACTTGTAGGTATGGGTCTTAAATATTCATGGTTAAAATTTCAGGTCAATTGGACCTGTTTTGAGTGAGTTATGGCCTAAACACTCACTGCTGCCCAATTGGTCATTTTTCAGGTCCTAATTGTACCTAATCCGAATTGGTCATTTTCTTAGGTCACCTTGCAAGCAGAATTTTGGTAGGTTTTCTCAATGAAAGTTGGCACATTTTGTGCCTAGTTCCACCTCCAATTGGTCTCATACCAATTGAGGTTACACATTTAAACTTATTGGCTAAAATATACACTGCCCTTGGTTACTTTGCTCAACACACATCAATCACACACATTTACCTTGCAATATGTTTACTTCCCTACCAAATCTGTTTTGGTACATTACCAAAACCACATCCCACTTTACATTATCCTCACTTTGGGCAGATTACAATTATCTTCAATAAACCAATTAAAGTTCACATTTACAAAGTCTAAATACAATCACATACACACCTAAACATCACTAATTCTCCCATACACTTTCCAAAATAATTTCATACACATATCCATCAATCCTTCTATGTCAACATTCTGCCAACACTTCCATGAATACATACATTTATTCAAGTGTCCCCAAGCTGCCGAAAATTGTCCTTCAACACCAAGTGTCCTACAATTCATTAAATCTCATTCCAAGTGCAAAGATCACCTTATACATGTGAAGTAATTCACTAGGTCATTAAATCATCATGATCAACATCATTCTCATCAATTATATGTACAAATACTTCATCAAATACATGACTCCATGGCTGTCCAAAATGAACACAACAATAACTCTTCAAACTCAAAAATTTTCTTCACAAACCCAACACCCATAACATGTACACAAAACTTAACAAAGCTATCTTCAAAAATATGAACTTACCTTATGTTTGGAGCTTGTTAAACCTTGCTTAAACTTCTCAAATTTAGTATCAAACTCTTCCTTGTGATGAGTAGACAAAGTTTCATGAAGGAACCTAAGAGATTGGAGTTGAAAATGGAGAGTTAAGAGAGCTTGCATGAAACGTCAATGGTGGCTTCCTCTTTCTCTCAATTCGGCATGGATGAGGAAATGGAGAAGATGAGTTTTGCAGATTGTTTATTTGATGTACACCTGCCCCTTTGTGTTTATTTTATTCCTTAGTGGTCCACTCATTTAAATTAAATCATAAAATAAGCTTAAATGTGTTATTTACACATTTTTCATCCCACTTTTGGCTATTTGTATTAGGTACCTCTTTTAATTTTTCATTTCATTTTATAAGTGTAATATTATTTATTTTTAATGGACATTTAGGTCAAAAGACAATTCGGGGTGTCAAATGACCATAATGCCCCTGTTCGGGTTACGTTCCCGATTTTTCGGTAACACCGGGTTTTGTCTATTTTCCGATTTCTCACTTTTCTTTGTACTAATTATTTAATTTTTCTTTGATCTTTCTAATGATATTTATTCTTCAATAAGGTTCTATTTAAGTCCTAAAAATGTTTTCCCGTGGTTCCCGCAAATTGTATAGTCAACGGTCCACGCCGTGGCTTCCCAGTGCGGTCACCCATCGTTAAGTTTCCCGGCTCGTTTAACTTGATCACATTTCTTTGCTATTATTTTTCCTTTGTTTTTCTTGTATTTTCTTTTCTTGTATTTCATTATTTTATGTCTCCTCACTCATTTTGAAGTGTAGTTCTAGGCATCCTAGCTGTCCGGACAACACTGGTCACCGGGACAGTAGAACGCACTACCGAACTTTGGGGTGTTACAATTCTCTCCCCCTTAAAATAAATTTTGTCTCGAAATTTTACCTGGCATTAGTCTCTGAACAGCTGTGGGTGCTGTCTCCTCATATCCTCTTCACGTTCCCAAGTAGCTTCCTGGCCTGAATGATGGTTCCACAAAGACTTTAACTGTGTGTATCTGTTTGTTCCTCAGCTGCTTCACCTCATATGCCAGAATTTTTATGGGTTCTTCCTCATATGAGAGGTCTGGATTTACTTCAATCTCTTCAACTGATAGTACATGAGATGGGTCAGATCTGTACCTCCTTAAAATGGACACACGGAAGACACTGTGTATCCTTGCTAGCTCTGGAGGTAATGCCAACCGATATGCCAAAGGACCCACTCTTTCCAGAACTTCATATGGTCCGATGAAACGAGGACTCAGTTTCTCCTTTTTGCCAAATCTCATAATCCTCTTCCAAGGAGAAACTTTGAGAAATACCTTATCACCCACTGCGTACTCAATATCTCTTCTTTTCATATCAACATAGGACTTCTGACGGTCTGATGCAGCCTTGAGTCTATCTCTAATCAATCTGATCTTTTCCTCTGTCTGCTGAACAATTTCTGACCCAATCATCTTCCTTTCACCTACCTCATCCCAACATAGGGGAGTTCTGCACTTTCTACCATACAAAGCTTCATATGGAGGCATCCCAATGCTTGATTGGTAGCTGTTGTTATAAGCAAACTCAATCAAAGGCAAGTGTGTATCCCAACTACCTTCAAATTCAATCACACAAGCCCGTAGCATATCCTCCAATATCTGAATAACCCTCTCGGTGGCCATGCATGCGTGGGTGGAATGCTATGCTGAAAGTTCAATCTAGTTCCTAGGCTCTCTGAAAGACTACCCCAGAATCTAGAAGTGAACCTAGGATCTCTGTCAGATACAATGATACTGGCACTCCATGCAATTTTACAATCTCATATATGTACAATCGGCCAATCTTTCCGTGCTATAGTCCATCCGAATCGGTAAAAGTGAGCGGACTTGGTCAACTCACAACTATAACCCATACCGCATCATGACTACTCTGTGTTCTTGGAAGTCCTGTAACAAAATCCATAGTTATTCGCTCCCATTTCCACTGCATCGACAAAGTATGTAACAAACCAGCTGGAACTTGATGTTCTGCCTTTACTTGCTGACAAGTTAGGCATTTGGAATCGAATTCAGCTATATCTCTTTTCATGCCCATCCACCAGTAATGCTCTTTCAGCCCTCTGTACATTTTAGTTCCACCAGGGTGCATAGCAAATGGAGACTCATGTGCTTCCTTCATAATGATTTGTCTCAATTCCACATCACTAGGAACGCACACTCGCTTCGATGTAGCAATAAACCATCATCTCTCACAGAATTCGTGTTTCTTGCCTGTTGGACTTCTTTCAAGAGCTTCGATACTTTTCATCACTCTGAGCAGCCATTTTGATCCGATCAATCAACACCGGCCGTACATGCCAAGCAACTCTTTATCGTCCCTCATCATCAATCTCTAAACGGCATCTTTGTGCTTTCAATTCACATACCATGGACATAGGAGAAACTCTGAGATTTGCCATAGTCTTGCGACTTAAGGCGTCAGCTACCACATTTGCTTTCCCTGGCTGATAGTCTATTAAACAATCATAATCTTTGATGAGTTCTAACCATCTCCTCTGCCTCAAATTCAATTCCTTCTGGGTGCCTAAGTACTTCAAGCTCTTGTGATCTGTGTAAATGTAGCATTTCTCCCCATACAAATAGTGTCTCGGATCTTGAGCAAAAACAATAGCCGCTAACTCCGGATCATGTGTTGGGTAGTTCCTCTCATGCGGTTTCACCGTGGCGTGATGCATAAGCAATGACATTCGATCTTGCATCGATACACCTAACCCATTATGAGAAGCATCACTATAAACTGTGTATTCTTTACCCGGAGTAGGTAAAGTGAGAACTGGAGCTTCAGTTAAACACCTCTTCAACTCATCAAAACTCTGCTGACATTTATCTGTCCACTGAAATTTTTCATCTTTCCGAAGCAGTTTGGTCAGTGGAGAAGATAACATAGAAAACCCCTTCACAAACCGACGGTAATATCCAACTAGACCCAGAAAACTGCGAATTTCTGTGATGTTCCTGGGCGGCTTCCAATTAAGGATAACTTCTACCTTCTTGAGTCTACCTTGATCCTTCTTGGTGACACAACATGTCCCAAAAGGAGATTTCTTTCAGCCAAAATTCACATTTCGACAATTTGGCGTATAGTTGTTTCTCCCTTAAAGTCTGCAGATAATCCGCATGGATATGTCTGTCATGCTCCTCTGCATTCCTTGAATATATCAAAATGTCATCAATAAATACCACCACAAATTGATCAAGATATGGTCTGAAGATAGTGTTCATCAGATCCATAAAAGCAGCTGGAGCATTTGTTAACCCGAATGGCATTATTAGAAACTCATAGTGGCCATATCGAGTTCTGAAAGCAGTTTTTGGAATACTCTGCTCTTGCACCTTCAACTGATAATAACCGGATCGCAAATCAATTTTGGAGAATACAGCTGCACCCTTCAACTGATCAAATAGATCATCAATGCAAGGCAATGGATATCTGTTCTTTATTATCACCTTATTCAACTGCCGGTAGTCAATGCATAAGCGGAGAGTACCATCCTTCTTCTTAACAAACAACACTGGTGCTCACCAAGGTGACACACTAGGGCGGATGAAGCCCTTTTCAAGTAGTTCTTGCAATTGTATCTTCAATTCCTTCAACTCTGCTGGTGCCATTCTGTATGGCGTTATGGAGATTGGATCCACACCAGGCATAACATTAATTTCAAACTGCACTTCTCTTTCCGGAGGTAATCTTGGCAATTCATCAGGAAACACATCTGGAAAGTCATATACTGTAGGGATGTCCTTCAATGCTGGACTCCCCACTTGGGTGTCTACCACATGTGCCAAGTAGGCTTCACACCCCTTTCTGATCATTTTTCTGGCTAGTGCAGCCGAAATGATGTTTGATGGAAATAACTGCCTCTCCCCTTGTATTACCACATCACTGTACTGAGGAAGGCCAAAAGTGACTATCTTCACCTCTGATCAATCATGGCATGATGCCTAGCTAACCAATCCATGCCCAAGATGATATCATAATCTCTGAAGGGCATTTCAATGAAATCAGACAGGAAAGTGTGTCCTTGGATCACCAAAGGACAATCTCTATACATTCTATTAACCCTGACTTCCTGTCCTAGTGGACTCGTTACTAGCACCTCAAAGTCCATTTTTGTACATAGAACAGCAATGCAATCAATGATACTAGTACTCATATAAGAATGGGTAGAGCCCGGATCAAATAACACAAACACATTTTGGTTAAAAGTTGAGAAGGTACCAGCCACAACATCAGATGTCTCTGCCTCTTCCCTCTGTCTCATGGTATAGACTCTGACTGGAGCACTATCTTGCTCTGAATGTTTTACTGTGCCTTGGCTGCCTGCTGGGTTACCTCTACCCCTGCCTCTACCTCTGCTAGGTGGTTGTGAGCTTCTGGTGACAGGGCTCTGAACTGACCCTTCTGCAGTAGTAGGAGGTGGTCCAACTCTATGACTACTAGTGCAGTCCTTGGCAAAGTGTCCTGTGCCTCCACAGTTATAACAGGCTCCAATAGCCTTATAGCATATCCCACCATGATTCTTTCCACAAGTTTCACATTGGCGGGGAGGGTAGGAACCTCTGGTACTCTGCTGACCAGATAGGGGAGGTCTCTGTCCTGAATATCTTCCCCTACAAGATTTCTTGCCACCTCTGCCATGTCCCCCATAGTTCTTCCTCTTTCCAGTATGACCACTGGAACTCTGTTCTACTGATTTTCCCTCTTTCTCTGTCTTCTCTGATCTCTTTTTCTCTAGAGTAGTCTTAAACTCAACTCTTTCCAACTCTAGGGCTTGAGAAACAAGTTCAGAGAAGTTAGTGTGTTTGAAGCCGATCACTTGTACTCTGATACTGGGCTTCAAGCCAGTTTCAAACCTCTTGCATCTCTCCCTGCTGGTAGCAAGCAAACTTACTGCATAATGGCTCAGGCGGGAAAATTCTCTTTCATACTCAGCCACTGGTCTGTTCCCCTGTTTCAAACTTAGGAATTCTTGCAGCTTCTGGTCTACATAAGCATCAGGGACATATTTCTGCCTGAATTCCCTGAGGAAGTCATTCCATGTTAGCACTGCAGGCTCTACCAGACTGTGGGGAATGGTTTTCCACCAGTCATAAGCATCCCCCTGTAGTAAGGACACTGAGTATTCAAATCTAAGCTCTTCTGTACAATGTAGCTTCTTGAACACCCTATCCATCCTCTCTAACCATTATTCAACTTCTAGAGGATCTACTGTCCCCTTAAACTCTGTAGCCCCATACTTCATCAATTTGTCATACTGCCTTGTAGGAGACTGTGGTTGTACCACTGCTGTCTGTATTGGGACTTGAGTAGGCACATTACCAGCCATTTGTTGGAACATTGCAGCCATCTGCTGAGCGAACTGAGTAGGAAACTACGGTACTGCAGGGGCTGGTGCAGCTGAACCACTAACATTATGTAGGCCTGGGGCATCCCCTTGCACCTCAGCCTCAATAGATTGATCGACTGAATGATCACCCTCTTCCATATTCAATGCTAGGATTTAAGATCTCCTGAATAAATAACACAAGGAGATTTCCTCTTGTTAGTGCATTTTTATAATGTAATGTATTGTATGTATCAAACAATGATATTGAGCAGTTGTACTATGAAGACAGAACATTCAAGTAACAGGTGAAAACAGAGTTTAAAAACTTTGCTCTGATACCACTAAAACATGTCACACCCTACCCCTCTGTAAGGCATAACATGATCCCATAGTATACCTAATGAATTACCAACTCCGTCTACTGATAACCCATTAAATACACTACAAGGGATTTTAAAAACTTGTCTTACTTATTTTACAGTGGTGAGCACTATTTACAGGTATTAAAAACTTTGGTGAACTGAAGTGAAACAATTAACTCATTTGATTTATTTGGAATTTCTGTAAAAATTTTGGCAGAGTGCCATCTATATTTTGGATAAAACAGTTCTTCAGAAAACCTGTAAAAGACACTTCAATAATTTTCCAAATCTCAACTCCAATACATTTCTCAACACAACAGTTTATCAACTCAATTCCATAGAAATTTTTCAAAGTCTGAGATAAGGAAATATAATACAATTTTCACAAGTCAAATAACTCATAATTAATTTACAACTTCAAGGTACAATTTGAATTTACAACTGCTCAAAACCAAAAACAAAATGTACATACAGTGTCATACATTACAGTACAAAATGCCAAATGTGGTATACTCACTATACCCAAAAATCTCTTGCTGGAGGTATATGCAGCCTAGTCTGCTGCCCTGTCTGTCTCTCTACCTGCGACAACAATAAAAAGCTATCATTTGAGACAATGTCTCAGTGGTGCACAACATTAACCAAATACAATTTAAATCACAATTCATAAATCATATCAATAGTGGATACTTAAAACCATAGTCAATTTCAAGACAGTAATTGTCCATAAGAATTTAAACTCCATTTGTCAATATCACAATAATTTTCATAAGTTAGATCATGTTTGAATTCAAAAGACAGTATATGTCAATGAGAGTTTAAATCCATTTCACAATCTCACAATACATATCAATAAATCACACACAGCTTAATCATGATCCATAGTTCAATTCATCCCAAAAGCCAATGGCTAATGAGGTATTCAATTCGTCCCAAAATTCGATGACTAACAAGGAATAACATAGCTAGCTAGCAAAAATATGAGTACTCATCCAATTCATCCTCAACAGGCACACACCTCAACACTTCAGCCAGAGAGGGAATTCAATTCGTCCCACTAGACAAGCTAATGAGAAATACAATCAATATACATGATAGCTGTGGTTTCAAACCATTTCCAATGCTTTTAAATCAATAAGTATCCATCAATGTCATTCAAACAATTTCTCACAGTTTCAAATCATTTACAATGCTTTTCAAGCAATAAATATTCATTCAAATACATTTCCACAATTTAAAACAATAATATACAAATAGTCAATATTTATTTCAATTGAAAATAATTCAAAAGAAATAGTTGTTGTGCACAAACCTCTGATATTTATCTCCTGGTCTTGACTCAGTATTTCTTTCCCTTTTGCTGAGTCCTTGTTAACTGAGAAACACAATTTGAAGTGTTTCAGTGCTAAATTAATTTGCTTCTAACGATAATGTTCGATAAACAATTCATTGAATACTTTTATTTGCTTAATCACCTAATATACCGACCCTCGATGCGTTTTAGGTAAATTAGGTCTTAGTGTTAATAATATGTCACATTCGATAGGGTTTTAGGTTTGGTACGTGTTACCAAACTCAATTCTATGTATATTGCGTTTTCTTGCATTTTATTGCAACTTGCTGGATTTCGAGATACTAGTTTGACCTAGCCGGACGATCTAGTTCCCTCGGTTTTCAGGTTTTGGTCAAAACTAAAAACTTGTAGATCTATGTCTTATTGCACGCGGGGAAAAATTTTAGGTCAATCGGAGTTAAGTAGACCAAGTTATGGTCATTACACTATTGCTGGTCAAATGGCATCAAATTCGGTCAATTTTAGGTCAATTTGGTCAACTTTGGTTCGGCCAGTTTTTGGACCCGAACTTGTGCAAGCTTTTTGACTTGCTTCTGGTCATTTCTGGGTTTTGGTGTCTTCATAAGACTTGTAGGTATGGGTCTTAACTATTCATGGTTAAAATTTCAGGTCAATTGGACCTGTTTTGAGTGAGTTATGGCCTAAACACTCACTGCTGCCCAATTGGTCATTTTTCAGGTCCTAATTGTACCTAATCCGAATTGGTCATTTTCTTAGGTCACCTTGCAAGCAGAATTTTGGTATGTTTTCTCAATGAAAGTTGGCACATTTTGTGCCTAGTTCCACCTCCAATTGGTCTCATACCAATTGAGGTTACACATTTAAACTTATTGGCTAAAATATACACTGCCCTTGGTTACTTTGCTCAACACACATCAATCACACACATTTACCTTGCAATATGTTTACTTCCCTACCAAATCTGTTTTGGTACATTACCAAAACCACATCCCACTTTACATTATCCTCACTTTGGGCAGATTACAATTATCTTCAATACACCAATTAAAGTTCACATTTACAAAGTCTAAATACAATCACATACACACCTAAACATCACTAATTCTCACATACACTTTCCAAAATAATTTCATACACATATCCATCAATCCTTCTATGTCAACATTCTGCCAACACTTCCATGAATACATACATTTATTCAAGTGTCCCCAAGCTGCCGAAAATTGTCCTTCAACACCAAGTGTCCTACAATTCATTAGATCTCATTCCAAGTGCAAAGATCACCTTATACATGTGAAGTAATTCACTAGGTCATTAAATCATCATGATCAACATCATTCTCATCAATTATATGTACAAATACTTCATCAAATACATGACTCCATGGCTGTCCAAAATGAACACAACAATAACTCTTCAAACTCAAAAATTTTCTTCACAAACCCAACACCCATAACATGTACACAAAACTTAACAAAGCTATCTTCAAAAATATGAACTTTCCTTATGTTTGGAGCTTGTTAAACCTTGCTTAAACTTCTCAAATTTAGTATCAAACTCTTCCTTGTGATGAGTAGACAAAGTTTCATGAAGGAACCTAAGAGATTGGAGTTGAAAATGGAGAGTTAAGAGAGCTTGCATGAAACGTCAATGGTGGCTTCCTCTTTCTCTCAATTCGGCATGGATGAGGAAATGGAGAAGATGAGTTTTGCAGATTATTTATTTGATGTACACCTGCCCCTTTGTGTTTATTTTATTCCTTAGTGGTCCACTCATTTAAATTAAATCATAAAATAAGCTTAAATGTGTTATTTACACATTTTTCATCCCACTTTTGGCTATTTGTATTAGGTACCCCTCTTTTAATTTTTCATTTCATTTTCTAAGTGTAATATTATTTATTTTTAATGGAAATTTAGGTCAAAAGACAATTCGGGGTGTCAAATGACCATAATGCCGCTGTTCGGGTTACGTTCCCGATTTTTCGATAACACTGGGTTTTGTCTGTTTTTCGATTTCTCACTTTTCTTTGTACTAATTATTTAATTTTTCTTTAATCTTTCTAATGATATTTATTCTTCAATAAGGTTCTATTTAAGTCCTAAAAATGTTTTCCAGGGTTCCCCGCAGTCCAGGGCTAGTCAACGGTCCACGCCGTGGCTTCCCAGTGCGGTCACCCATCGTTAGGTTTCCCGGCTCGTTTAACTTGATCACATTTCTTTGCTATTATTTTTCCTTTGTTTTTCTTGTATTTTCTTTTCTTTTATTTCATTATTTTATGTCTCCTCACTCATTTTGAAGTGTAGTTCTAGGCATCCTAGCTGTCCGGACAACACTGGTCACCGGGACAGTAGAACGCACTACCGAACTTTGGGGTGTTACAGTTATGGTCATATATGTAACTACTGTTCATTTAGTCATTTTTATACAGGTCAGTTTGCCAATTCTGGATTTGGCCTAATTGTTCACTAAGTTATGGTCACTTTCTGGGCATGATTCCTAAATGAAAAATGTGTCATTTTGTGTCTAGTTTCATTTCCAATTAGCCTCACACCAATTGGTTTGTAAATTTTCAGTTTTGGTCCCTGAAAGGGACCTAGGTCATGCTGCCTGCAGATTGACCCTCTCCAATCTGAATTGGAACTTGGTTCCAACAATTCATACACACTACAAATGGTCACAATTGACCATTTGTCAACTCAAATAAGGTCAATAACATCATTTGGCCAATTCTCAAATTTTTCTTCATTTTTTTTCTTTTCCACTGTGTTCGCAATGGTCCTAAGGACCGCGACGTCACATTTTACTGTTTGAAATTTAAGTTTAGGCTGACCTCGCAGTCATTCCCGAGAAGGTCACCCATCGCTGTGACTCCCGGCTCATTTAACTTCTTGGGTTCTATTTTTCTTATTTATACTTAACTATTTAGCAATTACTAATTATTTGTGTTCAGGGCTTAACTAGGTGTCTTAAACGTGGTTCTAATCCCCTTAATTGTCCGGACCGACACCGGTCACCGGAACAGTACAATATACTAGACTATGTAAATAGCGGTGTTATAACAGATGTATATAGGACACTAGAAACGATTTCTAGCAATTTTAATTCAAGAGAATGTTGGCAATTCTCTTTAAATTGATGAGAGATGAAGAAAAAGAGAGGAAGAGCAAGGCATGGGTGGCAGCACCTTTGGATGAATGAGCATATTGTATTTTGTTATTTCATCCTTTCCCTTATATAGCTAGGTCACCACTTAAAACCCTTGTCACATGTCACCTTCTGATTGGCTTTAGGTTTAATTGACCCAATCACATTGTGCCAAGTATCAAACCTATATTTAATCTTGACTTTGATCATCTTACATGATTAAAAGACATATGAAAAGCTTATGTGTAGTGCCATCTGTAACCATCTCATGGTGCCACATGTCACCCTATGAAATGATCAAAATACCCTTGTGTCTTAATTTTGAGTTCTCAACCCAAAATAATTATTTCTCTTCTTCTAATCAATTTATATCAAATATAAATTAATTAATTAATCTCTATTAATTAATTTCTCATAATTAAATTCATATTTAAATACTTTAAATATAAATTTAACTTATACTATGCTTCCAATAACCTAGATTTGGTTTCAAGTCATGCTAGGGACTTTGCAATCTAATTACAAACCAAACCTATTTAATTAATCAATTAAACTCTTTAATTAATTAATTAGATCATATTTAATTTGGTGATTACTTGTGTATGTGTGTGACTTACTAAGCTTATCACTAATTAGCAATGAGACATGATATCAACTCTTAATATCATCAGAACTCTTTCTTACCATAAATGATTTTTCTAAATCATTTCATGCACCTCATAGACCATGGTTAACACCTAGTATAGCATGCCATGGCCACCCAACCAGTAATAAGGTTTATCTTAAATGAACCTATAATCATATGTTACCATGCACTAGAATCTCTCTTTTACAAAATCCCAATTCGAGCTGGAGTCATGGTTTATGTTAAACCCCATTTGCTATGAATATTATGTTCTCTTTTGATTCCCTTTCTTGATTAAAAGATTTTTTCATCAGAAACTCTTTTCTGATTAAATCTATCTGTCCTGGCCAGGAACTTGAAACATCAAGAACAATTAAATGAACATAGGATTTTATCTCTATTTACTTAGGGTAACAGATTCTATCTTGATCAACACTTACCTCCATATATAACTAGTAGGAGCTAACACATTCCCATATATCCATACACAGTACAAGTATTAAAGCAGTATCAAACTCAAACCACCTATATACAAGATAACTGTGCTGTCCCAGATCAAAAGATTATATGCACTGATATGATTTATCCAAATGCATTAACAAGAGTAAACTCCATGTGCTTGTCATAAATGTCACTGGCTCAGCCTACTTATCATGCATAAGTGCCTACCATGTTTGTTATATGGCATGAGAATCACCATCCCATCTTATTTATATCTCATGTAAATAACTTGGGAACAAACATGATTACAATCTTTCTGGATAAGTCATGTCCTTATTGTGAAATATCCTCGATTGTGAACTAATTTTTGATACTTTGTGCTAGAAATACTGTCATTCATATTCTTAACAACTTAAGAATAGAATTTCTAACAAAATATCAATAGACCTTTTTTATTACACATAAATACATTATGTAAATGGAAAAGTGAAATTGCCTTTTATTAATAAAACATGTACAAGATATATACTAAATGATATGCTCTAGGGCATAGTACTAACAATCTCCCACTAGCACTAGAGCCATTCATTACAATACCTTAGACCCATCTTCTCAAGATGTCGGTCTAACTGTGCTTGTGACAAAGGCTTAGTGAATGGATCAGCTGAATTTTCAGCTGATGCTATTTTCTGCCTGACTACATCGCCTTGCCCAACTATCTCTCTGATAATGTGGTAGCACCTTTCTATGTGTTTGGATTTTTGGTGAGACTGGGGTTCCTAATATCCAAACAGCCTCTTTTGCAGCATCTGATGTAGCAATATACTCAGCCTCTATAGTGGAATCTGCAGTTGTACTCTGTTTGGAACTCTTCCAACTTACTGTACCTCCATTACAAATGAACACATACCCAGAGGTAGGCTTTCTATCATCAATATTTAATTGGAAATCAGAATCAGTATAACCATCCAATTGTAAGTCTCTACCTCTATATATTAAGAATAAATCCTTAGTTCTTCTCAAGTACTTAAGGATATTCTTGACAGCTATCCAGTGTTCCAAACCTAGATTAGATTGATACCTGCTACTCAAACTAATAGCATATGTGATATCTGGTATAATACATAACATTGCATACATCAAACTTTCAATAGCCGAAGCATATGGAATCTTAGCCATTTAATCTCTTTCTTCAGGTGTCTTTGGAGACATCTCTTTAGAAAGGTGGATACCATGTCTCACCAGTAACAATCCTCTCTTGGAATCAAGCATGTTAAACTTCTTTAACACCCTTTCCAACTATAGACTTTGGGATAAATCAATTATTCTTTTCGCTCTATCTTTATAGATGTGAATCCCAAGAATATAGGTTACCTCCCCTAAGTCTTTCATGAAGAATGTATTTGACAATCATACCTTTACAGTTGTCAGCATACTTGTGTCATTACCTATCAACAGAATATCATCCACATATAAGACAAGGAAAGTGATAGCACTATCACTAACCTTCTTATATATACATGGCTCATCCTCATTTTTTATAAAACCAAATGACTTAATGGCTTCATCAAAACGGATGTTCCAACTCCTTAAAGCTTATTTCAACCCATAAATAGATCGCTTTAGCTTGCATACTTTGGAACCATCTTGGGATTCAAATGAAAGAGCGGAAGCATGAAAATCACAAGTTTATATCATTAAATTCAAAAATTTTCACCCAGGGTCACATGCATCATACAAGATTTATTTTTAACTATTTGATTTCAATGATAAACAACATATTAAAACTCTTTTAAGATGTTTTTGGATCTGTATTTGCCATTTAAGATTTTAAAATTAATCAGATTAATTTTAGAACCCTAGATTAGATCAAGAACAAATACACTAGCCTCTTGATGTACTGCAGCGTATTTGTACCTTTGGGATGTGTCTTTAGGACACCAGATGTTGTCCCTCTAACTTGTCCACACCAAGATCACCTATGGTAGCCCTTGAACAGCTTTTAAAGCTTTTTCTATGAATTAGAAAATCAAGTTTTGCTTTTTAAAAGATTAAAGATGTAAACTAGATACTAGGAACAATTTCAAGTATTTTTAATTCAAGAGATTATTTGCTAATCTATTGGAATTGATGAGAGATGAAGAAGAAGAGAGAATGGGAGCCTCAAGGGTGGCGGCACAAAGGAGGCAGCAGCTGATTGTTATTTTTCTTCTTTTTATAACAGCACTTATATAGCTAGGTCACCACTTAAAACCCTTGCCACATGTCACCATCTGATTGGCTCTAGGTTTAATTGACCCAATCACATTGTGCCAAGTGTCAAGCCTATATTTAATCTTAATTTTAATCATCTTACATGATTAAAAGACATTTAGCAAGCTTATATGTAGTGCCATGTGTCACTATCTCATGGTGCCATATGTCACCCTGTGAAATGACCAAAATGCCCCTGTCTTAATTTTCAGTTCTCAAACCAAAATAATTATTTCTCTTCTTCTAATCAATTTATATCAAATATAAATTAATTAATTAATCTCTATTAATTAATTTTTCATTAATTAAATTCATATTATACTATACATCCAATAACCTAGATTTGGTTTCAAGTTATGCTAGGGACTTTGCAATCTAATTGTAAACCAAACCTATTTAATTAATCAATTAAACTCTTTAATTAATTAATTAAATCATATTTAATTTGGTGATTACTTGTGTATGTGTGTGACTTACTAGGATCATCACTAACTGGCAATGAGACATGATATCAACTCTTAATATCATCAGAACTCTTTCTTACCATAAATGATTTCTCTAAATCATTTTATGCACCTCATAGACCATGGTTAACACCTAGCATAGCATGCCATGGCCCCCCAATCAGTAATAAGGTTTATCTTAAATGAACTTATAATCATATGTTACCATGCACTAGAATCTCTCTGTTATAAAATCCCAGCTCAAGCTGGAGTCATGATTTATGTCAAACCCCATTTGCTATGAATATTATGTTCTCTTTTAATTCCAGGTCTTGATTAAAAGGTTTTTCTCATCAGAAACTCTTTTCTGATTAAATCTATCTGTCCTAGCCAGGAACTTGAAACATCAAGAACAATTAAATGAACATAGGATTTTATCCCTATTTACTTAGAGGAACAGATTTCATCTTGATCAATACCTACCTCCATATATAACTAGTAGGAGCCAACACACCTATACATAGTACAAGTATGAAAGCAGTATCAAACTCAAACCACCTATATACAAGATAACTGTGCTATCTCAGGTCTAAAGATTATATGCACTGATATGATTTATGACAATACATTGATAAGAGTAAACTCCATGTGCTTGTCATAAGTGTCACTAGTTCGACCTACTTATCTTGTACAAGTGCCTATCATGTTTGTCATATGGCATGAGACTCACGATTCCATCTTATTTATATCTCATATAAGTAACTTGAGAACAAACATGAATACAATCTTTCTGGATACGTCATGTCCTTATTGTGAAGTATCCTCGATTGTGAACCTATTTATGATACTTTGTGCTATAAATACTGTCACTCATATTCTTAACAACTTAAGAATAGAATTTCTAACAAAATATCAATGGACCTTTTCTATTACACATAAATATATTATGTAAACGAAAAAGTGGAAATGCCTTTTATTAATAAAAGATGTACAAGATATATACTAAATGATATGCTCTAGGGCATACTACTAACAATCTCCCACTAGCGCTAGAGCCATTCATTACAATATATTAGACCCATCTTCTCAAGATGTCGGTCTAGCTGAGTCTGTGACATGAGCTTAGTGAATGGATCAGCTGGATTTTCAGCTGATGCTATTTTCTGCATGGCTACATCGCCTCGTCCAACTATTTCTCTGATAATGTGGTAGCGCCTTTCTATGTGTTTGGATTTTTAGTGAGACCAAGGTTCCTTAGCCTGTATGGCTGCTCCATTGTTGTCATAGTGAAGTGGAAATGCTGACTCAATGGAAGGAACTACTGCAAGTTCTGTCATGAACTTCTTTATCCAAACAGCTTCCTTTGCAATATCTGATGCAGCAATATACTCAGCCTCGGTAGTGGAATCTGTAGTCGTACTCTATTTGGAACTCTTCCAACTGACTGCACCTCCATTACAAATGAACACATACCCAGAGGTAGATTTTCTATCATCAATATCTGATTGGAAATCAGAATTAGTATAACCATCCAATTGCAAGTAACCACCTTCATATATCAAGAATAAATCCTTAGTTCTTCTCAAGTACTTAAAGATATTCTTGACAACTATCCAATGTTCCAAACCTGGATTGGATTGATACCTGCTAGTCAAACTAACAGCATATGCGATATCCAGCCTAGCATACAACATTGCATACATCAAACTTTCAATAGCGAAGCATATGGAATCCTGGCCATTTTATCTCTTTCTTCAGGTGTCTTTGGAGACATCTCTTTAGAAAGATGGATACCATGTCTCACTGCTAACAATCCTCTCTTTGAATCAAGCATGTTAAACCTCTTTAACATCTTTTCCAAGTATAGACTTTGGGATAAACTAATTATTCTTTTCACTCTATCTCTATAGATGTGAATCCCAAGAATATAGGTTGCCTCCCCTAAGTCTTTCATGCAGGATTTATTTGACAACCATACCTTTATAGTTGTCAGCATACCTGTGTCAATACCTATTAATAGAATATTATCCACATATAAGACAAGGAAAGTGATAACACTATCACTAACCTTCTTATATACACTTGGCTCATCCTCATTTTTGATAAAACCAAATGACTTAATGGCTTCATCAAAATGGATGTTCCAACTCCGCGAAGGTTGTTTTAACCCATAAATGGATCGCTTTAGCTTGCGCACTTTGGAACCATCTTGGGATTCAAAACCCCTAGGTTGTTTCATGAAAATGTTTTCTTCAATGTATCCATTCAGAAAAGCTATTTTGACATCCATCTGCCAAATCTCATAATCATAGTATGCGGCTATTGCTAATAGAATCCTAATTGATTTAAGCATGGCAACAGGTGAGAAAATCTCCTCATAGTCGATTCCTTGCCTTTGGCAAAACCCTTTCGATACTAGCCTTGCCTTATAGGTTTCTACCTTTCCATCAGAACCAATTTTCTTCTTGAAAACCCATTTGTTCCCTATAGGTATAATATCTTCAGGTGGGTCAACAAGATCCCAAACTTGATTCTTATACATGGAATCAATCTTAGATTTTATAGCATCAATCCATTTTGAAGAGTCTATATCTGATATAGCTTCTTCATAGGTAACTGGATCATTTCCATGATCTACTTCTTCATGGGTAGACAACTCTTATTCTTCTTTATGAAGGAAACCATATCTCACTGGTGGGTGAGATACCCTGGTTGTTCTATGAGGAACAGTTGTAGATGTTTCATTAATAGGTGTAGGTTGACTAGATGGATCTATATCCATCTGATCTGTTGGTTGATCAGAATTCTCCAATTCCAACTCTATTTGCCTTCCTTTGCCTCCTTCTTGAACAAACTGCTGTTTAAGAAATGTGGCATGTCTACTCACCACAACCTTTTGTGATGTAGGCAAATAAAAATAATATCCAAAACTATCTTTTGGATATCAAACAAATCGACCCTTTTCTAATCTGGTCTCCAATTTATCAGTGTTCAGCTTTTTAATATAAGCTGGGCAACCCCAAGTCTTAACATGCTTAAGACTTTATTTTCTTCCATGCCATAACTCATAAGGTGTGGAATATACTGATTTTGATGGAATCCTATTCAGAATATACAAAGTTGATTCTAATGCAAATCCCCAAAAGGAGATTGGCATATAGTATAGCTCATCATACTATGTATCGTATCCAATAGGATATGATTTCTCCTTTCAGATACACCATTCAGCTATGGTGTTCCTGGAGGAGTAAACTAAGAAACAATGTCATGCTCTCTCAAGTATTCATCAAATTCAGTACTTAAGTATTCACCTCCATGATCTGATCGAAGAGCTTTAATACTTTTTCCTGTTTGATTTTCTACTTTACATTTAAATTCTTTGAACTTTTCAAAGGATTCATGTTTGTATTTCATCAAATACAAATACCCAAACCTTGATTTATCATTAGTAAAGGTAATAAAGTAATGAAAACTGCCTCTAGCCATTTCCTTAAATGGACCACATATATCACTATGTATTTGCTCTAAAATATTTTCAGCCCTTAGCCCTTGTCCAACAAAGGGTTATCTAGTCATTTTGCCCTGAAGACAAGATTCACAAGTTGGAGTAGGCTTAGAGCCTAATGAGGATAGAATCCCCATTTTCTCCAATTTTGCAATCCTATCTTCTGCAACATGACATAACCTTAAGTGCCAAATATATTTTGAACTTGAGTTGGTTTTCACCATGGCATTGCATTCATTTAGATCACTTGCATTCATTTTGTGTTTGTCATTATTATCCAAATAATGAAGACCATCATTCATATAACCCGAACCAACATATTTATTTCCAAAATAAATATTGCAAACATCATCTGTGAACTGAAATTCATAGCCATTTCTAGTCAAACTAGATATAGAAATAATGTTCTTAAAAGCATCAGGTACATATAAAATATTATCCAAACACAAAATATGTCCAAACATGTAAAAATATTTAGATCCTATAGCTAAAGCTTCAACAGTTGAGCCATCGCCAATTAGGAGTCTAACATCTCGAGAACGCAAGCTGCTACTATTTGCTAGTTCCTGCATATCATAAGAAATGTGACAACTGGCACCAGTATCTAAAACCCAAGCTGTAGATGAACTATGAGTATCATCAGAATCTAAATAACAAGATATGGACATACTTTCCGAAGGTCTATCCTTCTTGTCCTTCAGAGAAGCAAGATACTCTGGGCAATTCCTTTTCCAGTGCCCATCCTTTTGGCAGTGGAAACAATTTCCTTTGCCTCCATCATCTTTAGTCTTCCCTTTATGTTTAGCTATTTTCTGGGAAGGACCAGGAATCTGAGGTTTCTTTTTCTTATTGCCCTTCTTCTTATTGGACTTTCCAGTAGAAGAAGATGCAATTAAAGCTACCTCTTTTCCTTTATTGCCCGGCATATTCTTTTGGGCAATAACCAGCATGTTGAGTAAACCAGCCAAGGTGCATTCCTATTTAGTCATATGGAAATTTGTCACAAAATTCCCAAAAGACTCAGAAGGGGACTGAAGGATCAAATCCGTCTGTAGTTGGAAATCCATGTTGAAGTCAAGATGTTCCAACTGCTCAATCAACCGAATCATCTTGTGGACATGATCCCTAACATTCTGTCCCTCAGACATCCCCAAAATCCAGATTTGAATATGATTCAAACAAATTTAAAAATTTAGATTTGAATCACATTCAAACAAATTTAAAAATTCAGATTTAAATCATATTCAAACAACCTTAAAAATTCATATTTGAATCACATTCAAATAATTTTTAAAAAATCAAATTTGAATCACATTCAAATAATTTTTAAAAATTCATATTTGAATATTATTCAAATAAATTTAAAAATTCAGATTTGAATATGATTCAAACAATTTTAAAAATTTAAATTTGAATCACATTCAAACAACTTTTAAAATTCACATTTGAATCACATTCAAACAATTTTTAAAATTTTGATTTGAATCAAAATTTATTTGTGTGATTAAAACTATAATTAAACAATTTAATTAGACATAGGATAGGCCTTAGATTATACAATAATTGCAAAATTTAAAACCAAACCTTATGCCACCCATGAAGCCCAAAGATGGCGCACCATTGATGGTGAGATCAAGCATGCCGCCACACTTCTTTATCCAACCAGCAATGGATCTATCATCTCATGATTATTCCAAATAATTAAATCACATAATCAGCAATCTAAATGGCAAATTTAATCTGGGTCTGGTACCAATTGAAAGAGCGGAAGCATGAAAAACACAAGTTTATATCATTGAATTCAAAAATTTTCACCTAGGGTCACATGCATCATGCAAGATTTATTTTTAACTATTTGATTTCAATGATAAACAGCATATTAAAACTCTTTAACATGTTTTAGGATCTGTATTTTCCATTTAAGATTTTAGAATTAATTAGATTAATTTTAGAACCCTAGATTAGATCAAGAACAAATACACTAACCTCTTGATACACTGCAGCGTATTTATACCTTTGGGATGCATCTTTAGGACACCAGATGTTATCCCTCTAGCTTGTCACCAAGATCACCCATGGCAGCCCTTGAACAGCTTCTAAAGCTTTTTCTATGAATTAGAAAATCAAGTTTTGCCTTTTAAAAGATTAAAGATGTAAACTGGACACTAAAAACAATTTCTAGTATTTTTAATTCAAGAGATTGTTTGCTAATCTCTTAGAATTGATGAGAGATGAAGAAGAAGAGAGAATGGGAGCCTCAAGGGTGGTGGCACAAAGGAGGCAGCAGCTGATTGTTATTTTTTTATCTTTTCATAACAATACTTATATGGCTAGGTCACCACTTAAAACCCTTGCCACATGTCACCTTCTGATTGGCTCTAGGTTTAATTGACCCAATCACATAGTGCCTAGTGTCAAACCTATATTTAATCTTAATTTTAATCATCTTACATGATTAAAAGACATTTGGCAAGCTTATGTGTAGTGCCATGTGTCACCATCTCATAGTGCCACATGTCATCCTGTGAAATGACCGAAATGCCCCTGTATCATATTTTTGAGTTCTCAACCCAAAATAATTATTTATCTTCTTCTAATCAATTTATATCAAATATAAACTAATTAATTAATCTCTATTAATTAATTTCTCATTAATTAAATTTATATTTAAACACTTTAAATATAAATTTAACTTATACTATACATCCAATAACCTAGATTTGGTTTCAAGTCATGCTAGGGACTTTGCAATCTAATTGCAAACCAAACCTATTTAATTAATCAATTAAACTCTTTAATTAATTAACTAAATCATATTTAATTTGGTGATTACTTGTGTATGTGTGTGACTTACTAGGCTCATCACTAACTGGCAATGAGGCATGATATCAACTCTTAATATCACCAGAACTCTTTCTTATCATAAATAATTTCTCTAAATCATTTTACGCACCTCATAGACCATGGTTAACACCTAGCATAGCATGCCATGGCCACCCAATTAGTAATAAGGTTTACCTTAAATGAACCTATAATCATATGCTACCATGCACTAGAATCTCTCTGTTACAAAATCCCAACTCAAGATGTAGTCATGGTTTATGTCAAACCCCATTTGCTATGAATATTATGTTCTTTTTTAATTTCAGTTCTTGATTAAAAGATTTTTCTCATCAGAAACTCTTTTCTGATTAAATCTATCTGTCCTGGCTAGGAACTTGAAACATCAAGAACAATTAAATGAACATAAGATTTTATCCCTGTTTACTTAGAGGAACAAATTCCATCTTGATCAACACCTACCTCCATATATAACTAGTAGGAGCCAACACATGCCAATATACCCATACATAGTACAAGTATGAAAGCAGTATCAAACTCAAACCACCTATATACAAGATAACTATGCTATCTCAGGTCTAAAGATTATATGCATTGATATGATTTATGACAATACATTGACAAGAGTAAACTCCATGTGCTTATCATAAGTGTCACTGGTTTGACCTACTTATCTTGTATAAGTGCCTATCATGTTTGTCATATGGCATGAGACTTACCATTCCATCCTATTTATATCTCATATAAATAACTTGGGAACAAACATGAATACAATCTTTCTGGATAAGTCATGTCCTTATTGTGAAGTATCCTCGATTGTAAACCTATTTATGATACTTTGTGCTAGAAATACTGTCACTCATATTCTTAATAACTTAAGAATAGAATTTCTAACAAAATATCAATGGACCATTTCTATTACACATAAATATATTATGTAAATAGAAAAGTGGAAATGCCTTTTATTAATAAAAGATGTACAAGATACATACTAAATGATATGCTCTAGGGCATACTACTAACATCAAAACCCCTAGATTGTTCCATGAAAATGTTTTCTTCAATGTATCCATTGAGAAAAACTGTTTTGACATCCATCTGCCAAATCTCATAATCATAGTGTGCAGTTATTGTTAATCGAATCCTATTTGATTTAAGCATGGCAACAGGCGAGAAAGTCTCCTCATAGTCGATTCCTTGCCTTTGGCAATACCCTTTCGCTACTAGCCTTGCTTTATAGGTCTCTACCTTTCCATTAGAACCAATTTTCTTCTTGAAAATACATTTGTCTCCTATAGATACAATACCTTCAGGTGGGTCAGCAAAATCCTAAACTTGATTCTTGTACATAGAATCAATCTCAGATTTCATAGCATCAATCCACTTTGAGGAGTCTATATCTGACATAGCTTCTTCATAGGTAAGTGGATCATCTCCATTATCAACTTCTTCATGAGTAGACAACTCTTATTCTTCTTCATGAAGGAAACCATATGTCACTGGTGGGTGAGATACCTTTGTTGATCTATGAGGAACAGCTATAGATGTTTCATCAATAGGTGTAGGTTGACTAGATGGATCCATATCCATCTGATCTGTTGGTTGGTTAGAATTCTCCAATTCTAACTCTATTTGCCTTCCTTTGCCTCCTTCTTGAACAAACTATTATTCAAGAAATGTTGCATCTCTACTTACCACAACATTTTGTGATGTAGGCAAATATAAATAATATCCAAAACTATCTTTTGGATATCTAACAAATCGACCATTTTCTGATCTGATTTCCAATTTATCAGTGTTCAGCTTTTTGATATAAGCTGGACAACCCTAAATCTTAACATGCTTAAGACTTGGTTTTCTTCCATACCATATCTCATAAGGTGTGGAAGATACTGATTTTGATGGAATCCTATTCAGAATATTCAAAGCTGATTCTAATGCAAATCTCCAAAAGGAGATTGGCATATCAGTATAACTCATCATACTACATACCATATCCAATAGGGTATGATTTCTTCTTTCAGATACGCCATTCAACTGTGGTGTTCTTGGAGGAGTTAGCTGGGAAACAATGCCATGCTCTCTCAAGTATTCATCAGCTTCAATACTCAAGTATTCACCTCTACGATCTGATCGAAGAGCTTTAATATTTTTCCTGTTTGATTTTCTACTTCAGATTTAAATTCTTTGAACTTTTCAACGGATTCATGTTTGTATTTCATCAAATACAAATACCCAAACCTTGATTTATCATAGTAAAGGTAATGAAAACCACCTCTAACCATTTCCATAAATGGACCACATACATCACTATGTATTAGTTCCAAAATATTTTTAGCTCTTAGTCCTTGTCTAACAAAGGGTGATCTAGTCATTTTGCCCTGAAGGCAGGATTCACAAGTCGGTGTAGGCTCAGAGCCCAATAAGGATAAGTCCTTATTTTCTCTAGTTTTGCAATCCTATCTTCTGCAACATGAGCTAATCTTAAGTGCCAAATATATTTTGATCTTGAGTTGACTTTTATCATGGCATTGCATTCTTTTAGATTGCTATACTCTGGGCAGTTCCAATTCCTGTGCCCACCCTTCTCGCAGTGGAAAAACTTTCCTTTGCCTCCATCAGCTTTAGTCTTCCCTTTCTTTTTAGCTATTTTCTTAGAAGGACCAGGAATTTGAGGTTTCTTTTCTTATTGCCTTTCTTCTTATTAGACTTTCCAGCAGAAGAAGGTGCAATCAAAGCTATCTCTTTTCCTTTATTGCCGGTATATTCTTTTGGGCAATAACCAGCATGTTGAGTAAACCAGCCAAGGTGCATTCCTATTTAGTCATATGAAAATTTGTCACAAAATTCCCAAAAGACTCAGGAAGGGACTAAAGGATCAAATCCATTTGCAATTGGAAATCCATGTTAAAGTCAAGATGTTCCAACTGCTCAATCAGCCGAATCATCTTGTGGACATGATCCACAACATTCTGTCCCTCAGATATCCTCATGCGGAACAGTTGTCTAAATATCTCATACCTAGCATTCCTACTGTGTTCACCATACAACACTTGTAGTTAAAGGAGGATCTCACTCGCACTCTGCATGTTCTCATGCTGCTTCTGTAACTCATTACTCATAGAAGCAAGCATGTAACACTTAGCTCTCATATCATGCTCCTTCCACTTGTCTAAAGTTTCATGTTCCTCTTGTGTGGCCTCTGGAGGTAAGGGACTAGGAACCTATGAGTCTAGAATATATCCTATATGTTCAAGGTTCAAGACAAGTTTTAAATTTCTTAGCCAATCATATAGATTAGGTCCTGTCAACCTATTGCGATCAAGTATGCTTACAAGAATATTGGATAGTGGTGGTTGTTCTATGCTCATTACTATCAGAAAATTAACTATAAAAAATAACCAGATTAATTAGTAAATATATCATGTAATTAACCAAAATGATTATGGTCTTTTAATCAAATTGGTCCTCCCACTAACTTAGCGAATGCTATACTTCCAAAGTAGAAAACAAAAATCCTAGTTAGATGGATTTCTAGTGGGTGATTGAATTCTTATAATTCTATTGATCATCCTTAGGCACATCCATTATTGGGATTACAATAAAATATAAGTAAGTAACTCCTTGCCCGTCACATCTCATGTGAGGTTCAATCCTTTAGCTAGCCCCTAATGCTCAAAATCTCAGGCACATCCATTATTGACTTATCTTGCATTAGTTAAGTTGATCCCATTGAGCCAGTAAACATGCAAATAATTTTAATGCCCTCAAGCACATCCATTATTGGCCACCAAACTATTACATATTTATAACATCTCATGCTTAACAATTATTCTTAAGAAAATCTCTTAAATTAATTGCATGATATGAAAGTATTTAAAATTTCTTAAAATAATTACCTCAATGGAGGGCCCATGTTATAATTACTTTAATTATACCATTTCCAACTTAATCATTTGTTTGGAAGATTTTGTGGTCGTCCTAATTACTATTAAGGTCTCACTTTGCACATTATACAATTAGCATGTATATATTATATACTTGCATGCATTCCCATATATCTCATGCATTCATGGATAATAAATAAATATGGTATGATCATGGACTTTCTAAGGGATACAATTCTGAGCCACCAAGAATTGAATCAGGGCATTCCTAGGTGCATTTCATTCATTCATATTACAAGAGTTGCTGAAGGAGTACATAATCAACACTTGATCTTGAATTCCTCCCACTGGTCCCACCAATGCTCTTGACCTCCTTGTTCTTCTTGCAATCCAATTACATAGTAATCCTTGGCATACCAAGGTGAATTTACGAGAACTAAATAAATGAAATTATAACCCAAAAATATTACAATCTTTATAATACATGCCCAAAATAAATTAAAATAAATTAATTAATTTACAACCCAAAGAAACATAAAAGAAATAAATTCAATCACACTGGTCTTTTATTGTCCATGATCATTCATAATGCATATCACTATTTAACAATTAAATAAAACATACATACTTAAATTAAATTGAATATCTCATATTCAACTTAAAAATCCAGATTTGAATATGATTCAAACAAATTTAAAAATTTAGATTTGAATCACATTCAAACAAATTTAAAAAATTCAGATTTGGATCAAATTCAAACAAATTTAAAAATTTATATTTGAATCACATTCAAACAAATTTAATGGTGTGATTATAATTTTAATTAAAAAATTTAATTAGGCATAAAATGAGCCTTAGATCATATAACAATTGCACATACAACACCCATCATGGCGGTGCCCATACCATGCGCACCATGGCGGTGCCCATACCATGCGCACCATGGTGCAACCAAGCATGCCGCCACCTTTTCTTTTGCAACCAGCAATGAGCTAATCATCTCATGATCAAATCACACAATTAAATCATATATTAAAACATCTAAATGGCAAATATAGTGGCTCTGATATCAATTGAAGGAGTGGAAACATGAAAAACATAAGTTTAGATCATTGAATTCAAAAATTTTTCATCTAGGGTCACATGTATCATACAAGATTCATTTTTATCTATTTGATTTCAATGATAAACAGCATATTTAAACTCTTTTAATATGTTTTTGGATCTATATTTGCCATTTAAGATTTTAGAATTAACAGATTAATTCATTAGAACCCTAGATTAGATCAAGAACAAGTGCACTAACCTTTTTGATGCACTACAGTGTGTTTGGCACCTTTGGGATGCGCTTAGGACACCAGATGTTGTCCCTCTAGCTTGTCCACACCAAGATCACCAATGGCAGCCCCTTGAACAACTTCTCAACCCTTTCCAATCAATTAGAAATTCAGGTTTTGCCTTTTGAGAGATTACAGATGTATACAGGACACTAGAAACAATTTCTAGCAATTTTAATTCAAGAGAATGTTGGCAATTCTCTTTGAATTGATGAGAGATGAAGAAAAAGAGAGGAAGAGCAAGGCAAGGGTGGCAGCACCTTTGGATGAATGAGTAGATTGTATTTTGTTATTTCATCCTTTCCCTTATATAGCTAGGTCACCACTTAAAACCCTTGCCACATGTCACCTTCTGATTGGCTCTAGGTTTAATTGACCCAATCACATTGTGCCAAGTGTCAAACTTATATTTAATCTTAACTTTGATCATCTTACATGATTAAAACACATATAGCAAGCTTATGTGTAGTGCCATGTGTCACCATCTCGTGGTGCCACATGTCACCCTATGAAATGACCAAAATACCCATTTGTCTTAATTTTGAGTTCTCAATTCAAAATAATTATTTCTCTTCTTCTAATTAATTTATATCAAATATAAATTAATTAATTAATCTCTATTAATTAATTTCTCAAAAATTAAATACATATTTAAACACTTCAAATATAAATTTAACTTATACTATACATCCAATAACCTAGATTTGATTTCAAGTCATGCTAGGGACTTTGCAATCTAATTGCAAACTAAACCTATTTAATTAATCAATTAAACTCTTTAATTAATTAATTAAATCATATTTAATTTGGTGATTACTTGTGTATGTGTGTGACTTACTAGGCTCATAACTAATTAGCAATGAGACATGATATCAACTTTTAATATCATCAGAACTCTTTCTTACTATAAATGATTTCTCTAAATCATTTCATGCATCTCATAGACCATGGTTAACACCTAGCATAGCATGCCATAGCCACCCAATCAGTAATAAGGTTTACCTTAAATGAACCTATAATCATATGTTACCATGTACTAAAATCTCTCTATTACAAAATCCCAATTCGAGCTGGAGTCATGGCTAATGTCAAACACCATTTGCTATGTATATTATGTTCTCTTTTAATTCCAGTTCTTGATTAAAAAGATTTTCTCATCAGAAACTCTTTTCTGATTAAATCTATCTGTCCTGGCCAGAAACTTGAAACATCAAGAACAATTAAATGAACATAGGTTTTTATCCCTATTTACTTAGGGTAACAGATTCCATCTTGATCAACACCGACCTCCATATATAACTAGTAAGAGCCAACACATGCCCATATAACCATACACAGTACAAGTATGAAAGCAGTATCAAACTCAAACCACCTATATACAAGATAACTGTGCTATCTCAGGTCTAAAGATTGTATGCACTGATATTATTTATGACAATGCATTGACAAGAGTAAACTCCATGTGCTTATCATAAATGTCACTGGCTCGGCCTACTTATCATGCATAAGTGCCTATCATGTTTTTTATATGGCATGAGACTCACTATTCCATCTTATATATATCTCATGTAAATAACTTGGGAACAATTATGATTAGAATCTTTCTGGATAAGTCATGTCCTTATTGTGAAGTATCCTCAATTGTGAACCAATTTATGATACTTTGTGCTAGAAATACTGTCACTCATATTCTTAGCAACTTAAGAATAGAATTTCTAACAAAATATCAATGGTCCTTTTCTATTACACATAAATACATAATGTTAACGGAAAAGTGAAATTGTCTTTTATTAAGAAAACATGTACAAGATATATGCTAAATGATATACTCTAGGGCATACTACTAACATAAGGTCACCTTATAAGGAAATATGGAAGAACATAAGTGACAGAACTAGTAAAAGAAGATTAGGATTATTCAAATAGACTAAAGGCTGTAACAAATTGTCAAAAATCCTATATAGACTCGCTTTATTTCCATAATTGAAGTAAATCCAGACCTAACTTATGATTATAAAAAAAAAAACCATAAAGATCTTGGCACGGGAGGTGAAGCAACTGAGAAATAAATAAATACCTTTGGTTAGAATGCTATAAAAACATCATTTGGGTTAGGAGGCCATACGGAAATGTGACAAAGACATAAGGAAACAACACCCACAGCTAATCAAAGACTGACATTAGGTAAATTTTGAGGACAAAATTTTTTTTAAGGAGAGGAGAATTGTAACACCTGAAGGAGCGGAAGCATGAAAAACATAAATTTAGATCATTGAATTCAAAATTTTTCTTCTAGGGTGTCATGCATCATGCAAGATTCATTGTCTATCTATTTGATTTCAATGTTAAACAGCATATTAAAACTCTTTTAATATGTTTTTGGATCTATACTTGCCATTTAAGATTTTAGAATTAACAGATTAATTCATTAGAACCCTAGATTAAATCAAGAACAAGTGCACTAACCTTTTGATGCACTGTAGTTGTGTTTGGCACCTTTGGGATACGCCTAGGACACCAGATGTTGTCCCTCTAGCTTGTCCACACCAAGATCACCAATGGCAGCCCCTTGAATAGTTTCTCAAGCCTTTCCAATTAATTAGAAATTCAGGTTTTGCCTTTTGAGAGATTACAAATATATATAGCACACTAGAAATTATTTCTAACAATCTTAATTCAAGAGAATGTTGGCAATTCTCTTTGAAATAATGAGAGTTGAAGAAGAAGAGAAGGGAAAGGCTCTTTGGGTGGTGGCACAAATGAAAGAGATAGTAGATTGTATTTTGTTCTTTTATCCTTTCCCTTATAAAGCTAAGTCATCACTTAAAACCCTTGCCACATGTCACCTTCAGATTGGCTCTTAGTTTAATTGACCCAATCACATTGTGCCAAGTGTCAAACTTAGATTTAATCTTGACTTTGATCATCTTACATGATTAAAAGACATATGGCAAGCTTATGTGTTGTGACACCCCTTACCCGTGTACAGTATATCCGAGTAAGCAATGTCACACGGTGTATCGGAACCCTCTATTTTAACTTAATTAATTTTTGTCATAGTTTTGAATATAGTTTATGAAATATAATTTATTTAAGCCATTTATCAAAATTATTATTTATTTGAGGTTCCGAAAATTGTAAGGAAAATCCGGCAGAGTACCGGCTAAAAATAGAGAAAACAGTTCTTCGGAACCTGTTTCCAATATTCATATCTCATCACTCTCAAACTCCAATATCAAAATCTCAACATTTTTCAATTTCATTTCTCAATCATTCATCTCATATAATATCATGTATAAATCACAATCAAACATTCACTTTTCCATTCACAAACACAATTCTCATTATTTACATGAATATCAAAATACATTTCATAAGTTCAACTACATATGAGAAAATAAAAATTTAGTTACAAAATACCAAAATGACACCTAGTGTCCTACCAATGCACTGCAGAAGTTGAGGTGACACGGACACTGTGCAGAGCTGCAGGATGGACTCACCCAGTCTGCGGTCTACTGGGCTCACGATCAGTATCTCCAGAACCTACGCGTTGCAAAAGCAACGCGCTAAGCAATGATGCTTAGTGGTGTAATAATAAAATAAAAGAAAATAGCAGAAAATAAATATGTATTTAATGTATATGTCTTATTTGTTTTGTATCATTATATTCATTTATTTCTTTAACTTTGTCCATTTTCATTCATTTGGTTGCCCAAGTAACCTATACTAGACGATCGATCGATAACGGGTAACCGCACTTTGGGTATCAAGTACTCGTGCCGTCACACCATCGGTCACATATGTATCTCGATTGTGCAGTAAATAGCTAACAAATCAGAATAATATTAGGCACGAGGCCACATCTCAATACAAGGTCGAATGGCTAAAAGCCATGAAATCACTGAATGGCATATTGCCATGTGCGATCTTGCTAATCGAACCCTATTGGCATGCCAAACTATCCAAACCAATCTTGTTAGGTATACTAGGGCATTTAATACTTTTGAATTCTTCAATTTTTGAATTTCAAGTTTTGGTGTCACTATTCACCTCATTGGTCAACAAAAATGTTGACTTTTGGATAGAAAATAGGTACATTGGTTTTGGCACTCCCAACATACCACATTTTGCATTCAAAACTTGTTGGCATTAAGCATTAATACCATTTCTAAGCTTAAACCAAGGGAAGCAGAATTTTCAGTTTTTGTAGCCCAACTTTACTGTTCCATTGGGCACTGTTGCAGTGGGAATTTGAGGAAATGGTAAACATGAAAGTTGTTCCTTATTTTGTCTAGTTGAATTTATTTTTTTGAATCACTCCATTTGGAGTTTTGTAGCTCTAGATATGGTCCAAAAACCACAGCTAGCCGGATTTCCAATATACAGAATTTACCGAATCTACAGTACCATGAACAGTGGCTGCCACTGCCTTGTTGAATATGTTCTGGTCATAATTTGGGGTAGGTTTCTTCATGAAAGTTGTTTGTATATATCTCATCTTGGTGCTGTAAATATTTTAGGTCAAATGGACCATTCTACAGTGAGTTATGGCGTCATTCTGCAGAATTTGCTCGTAGGGTATCCGGATTGGGGCTAACTTTTGGTCCACTTGCTTTGGTCTTTTGGGCATGGTTTCTTCAGAAAAATTGTGCCATTATAAGTCTAGTTTCATGTCCAATTGGCCAAACACCAATTGAACCTACACAGCCAAAGATATGGCAGTCCAAACAGGCTGGATTCACAGCCTCCTTGCTGCTGTCCCTAGGCAGCCTACCATTCCACTTTGCCATGCTATATTTCAGTCCAAATTATGGTCAACTTACCTCAAATGGTCACTAATTGACCATTATAATGTTCTTTAACAATTTCATAGGCCAAGTCCTCATTTTACTCTCAAAACCCTAGCTTCCCATTATGATTCACACAAGATGCCTTAATTTACTAACTCATTCACTAACCACATACATACATGCTTTAAACATGATCTCTAGTCCACTTTAAATCCATCAAAACAATCAACCCTATCCCTTCCTTAGGGCTGCCGAAATTCATGGTGGACATACACAAAATTTTTATTCATTTAAGTTACAATTTCTTACTTAATTCAAGTCTCTAATCATGAAATTAAAGAGTTTTAGGTATATAGATGCACTAACCTCTTGTAGGGCAGAATTTTCCAAGTTTAATCTTCACTTTCTTTCCTTTTCTAGGCTGCCAAACACTTTCCCAAGATGAGTGGACAAGTTTTAATGAAAGGGGTTTAGGGTTTAGTAGTGGAAACAAGAGAGAAATGAAGCTTTTTGATGGTTTTAATAGAGGTTTGGCTAGGGCAAGGTTTTCGGCTGGTTGGGGAGGATGATGGCTGCTGTGTTTTTTTAATTTTTTTGGTCTTCATTTATCTCTTTTATTAGTTAGTTACTTGGTTGTTTACATATGATTGGTGGTAGCTTTTTAAATGACATCACATTATGTCATAAATGAGCCTTTTTTTTATTTTTCTTTTCTTTTCATCACTACTCAATTTCAATTTAATTTTTAGTAATGTTTATTCATATTTTATGTCATATTAATTATTTACTTAACTGGACAAGTCGGCCAAAAATCACCTCTGAAGGCGAAATGACCAAAATGCCCTCCGTTTGGCTTAACGGGTCAAAATTGTCTGTACCGATTGAAAAATTTTTCTAAATATTTTCTTGGCATTCTAATGCCATAGGAACCTCAATGACCCTTCTCTGGAGTCGCAAAAATTATTTTATGAATTTTCTCTTGGGTCTAGGGCTCCTAGTTACGAGAACCGCAACTTCCCTCTAGGTTACCCATTGCTAGGGCACCGGCTCGTTTAACTTGGTTGTATTTTATTTTTAAAATTTTTCCTAAATTTTTATTATTAATATTTGAGTTAATTATGGTTCCTCACTT
This sequence comes from Hevea brasiliensis, assembly GCF_030052815.1. Classification (NCBI taxonomy): domain Eukaryota; kingdom Viridiplantae; phylum Streptophyta; class Magnoliopsida; order Malpighiales; family Euphorbiaceae; genus Hevea; species Hevea brasiliensis. Next base: position 48,292,928 of record NC_079499.1, read on the forward strand.
TAGTTTAAATATTTTTCCGAACGTTCTAGCTGTCCGGACCGACACCGGTCACCGGAATAGTAGAATGTACGGAGTTGCTACCAGGAGGGTGTTACATGTGTAGTGCCATGTGTCACCATCTCATGGTGCCACATGTCACACTGTGAAATGACCAAAATACTCTTGTGTCTTAATTTTGAGTTCTCAACCCAAAATAATTATTTCTCTTCTTCTAATCAATTTATATCAAATACAAGTTAATTAATTTATCTCTATTAATTAATTTCTCATAATTAAATTCATATTTAAACACTTTAAATATAAATTTAACTTATACTATACATTCAATAACCTAGATTTGGTTTCAAGCCATGCTAGGAACTTTGCAAACTAATTTCAAACCAAACCTATTTAATTAATCAATTAAACTCTTTAATTAATTAAGTAAATCACATTTAACTTGGTGATTACTTGTGCATGTGTGTGACTCACTAGGCTCATCACTAATTGGCAATGAGATATGATATCAACTCTTAATATCATTAGAACTCTTTCTTACCATAAATAATTTCTCTAAATCATTTTATGCACCTCATAGACCATGGTTAACACCTAGCATAGCATGCCATGGCCACCCAATTAGTAATAAGGTTTACCTTAAATGAACCTATAATCATATGTTACCATGCACTAGAATCTCTTTGTTACAAAATCTCAATTTGAGCTGGAGCCATGGTTTATGTCAAACTCCATTTGCTATGAATATTATGTTCTCTTTTAATTCCAGTTCTTGATTAAAAAGATTTTCTCATCAGAAACTCTTTTCTGATTAAATCTATCTGTCCTGGCCAGGAACTTGAAACATCAAGAAAAATTAAATGAACATAGAATTTTATCCCTATTTAGTTAGGGTAACATATTCCATCTTGATAAACACCTACCTCCATATGTAACTAGTAGGAGCCAACACATGCCCATATACCCGTACATAGTACAAGTATGAAAACAGTATCAAACTCAAACTACCTATATACAAGATAACTGTGCTATCTCAGATCTAAAGATTATATGCACTGATATAATTTATGACAATGTATTGACAAGAGTAAACTCCATGTGCTTGTCATAAATGTCACTGGTTCGGCCTACTTATCATGCATAAGTGCCTATCATGTTTGTTATATGGCATGAGACTCACCATTCCATCGTATTTATATCTCATGTAAATACATTAGGAACAAACATTAATACAATCTTTCTAGATAAGTCATGTCCTGTGTGAAGTGTCCTCGATTGTGACCAATTTATGATACTTTGTGCTAGAAATACTGTCACTCATATTCTTAACAATTTAAGAATAGAATTTCTAATAAAATATCAATGGACCTTTTCTATTACACATAAATATATTATGTAAATGGAAAAGTGAAAATGCCTTTTATTAATAAAACAAGTACAAGATACAAACTAAATGATATGCTTTAGGGCATACTACTAACAATCTTCCACTAGCACTAGAGCCATTCATTACAATATCTTAGACCCATCTTCTCAAGATGTCAGTCTAGCTGAGTTTGTGACATAGGCTTAGTGAATGGATCAGCTGGATTTTCAGCCGATGCTATTTTTTGCATAGCTAAATCACCTTGCCCAACTATTCTAATAATGTGGCAGCACTTTTCTATGTGTTTGGATTTCTAATGAGACCGGGGTTCCTAATATCCAAACATCCTCTACTGCAGCATCTGATGCAGCAATATACTCAGCCCCTGTAGTGGAATCTGCAGTCGTACTCTATTTGGAACTCTTCCAACTGACTGCACCTCCATGACAAATGAACACAAACCCAGAGGTAGACTTTCTATCATCGATATTTGATTGGAAATTAGAATCAATATAACCATCCAATTGCAAGTTACCACCTCTATTATCAGGAATAAATCCTTAGTTCTTCTCAAGTACTTAAGGATATTCTTGGCAGCTATCCAGTGTTCCAAACCTGGATTGGATTGATACCTGCTAGTCAAACTAACAGCATATGCGATATCCGGCCTAATACACAATATTGCATACATTAAACTTCCAATAGCTGAAGCATATGGAATCCTGGCCATTTTATCTCTTTCTTCAAGTGTCTTTGGAGACATCTCTTTAGAAAGGTGGATACCATGTCTCACTGGTAACAATCCTCTCTTGGAATCAAGCATATTAAAACTCTTTAACAACTTTTCCAAGTATAGACTTCGGGATAAACTAATTATTCTTTTCGCTCTATCTCCATAGATGCGAATCCCAAGAATATAGGTTACCTCCCCTAAGTCTTTCATGGAGAATGTATTTGACAACCATACCTTTACAGTTGTCAACATACCTGTGTAATTACCCATCAACAGAATGTCATCCACATATAAGATAAGGAAAGTGATAGCACTATCACTAAACTTCTTATACACACTTGGCTCATCCTCATTTTTAATAAAACCAAATGACTTAATGGCTTCATCAAAATGGATGTTCCAACTCCTCGAAGCTTGTGTTAACCCATAAATGGATCGCTTTAGCTTGCGCTCTCATGAAAATGTTTTCTTCAATTTATCCATTGAGAAATAACTGTTTTGACATCCATCTGCCAAATCTCATAATCATAGTATGCAGCTATTGCTAATAGAATCCTAATTGATTTAAGCATGGTAACAGGCAAGAAAGTCTCCTCATAGTTGATTCCTTGCCTTTGGCGAAACCCTTTCGCTACTAGCCTTACTTTATAGGTCTTTACCTTTCCATCAGAACCAATTTTCTTCTTGAAAACCCATTTGTTCCCTATAGGTACAATACCTTCAAGTGGATCAACAAGATCCCAAACTTGATTCTTATACATGGAATAAATCTCGGATTTCATAGCATCAATCCATTTTGAAGAGTCTGTATCTGATATAGCTTTTTCATAAGTAAGTGGATCATCTTTATGATTTACTTCTTTATGAGTAGACAACTCTTGTTCTTCTTCATGAAGGAAACCATATCTCACTGTTGTTCAGGAAATGTGGCATCTTTACTTACCATAACCTTTTTTTATGTAGGCAAATAAAATAATATCCAAAACTATCTTTTGGATATCCAACAAATCAACCATTTTCTGATCTGGTTTCCAATTTATCAGTGTTCAGCTTTTTGATATAAGCTAGACAACTCCAAATCTTAACATGCTTATGACTTAGTTTTCTTCCTTGACATATCTCATAAGGTGTGGAAGATACTAATTTTGATGGAATCCTATTCAGAACATATAAAGCTGATTCTAATGCAAATCCCCAAAAGGAGATTGGCATATCAGTATAGCTCATCACACTACATACCATATCTAATAGGGTATGATTTCTCCTTTCAGATACACCATTCAGTTGTGGTGTTCCTGGAGGAGTCAACTAGGAAACAATTCCATGTTCTTTCCAGTATTCATCAAATTCAGTACTCAAGTATTCACCTCATCGATCTGATCAAAGAGCTTTAATACTTTTTCCTGTTAGATTTTCTACTTCAGATATAAATTCTTTGAACTTTTCAAAGGATTCATGCTTGTATTTCATCAAATACAAATACCCAAACCTTGATTTATCATCAATAAAGGTAATAAAATAATGAAAACTGCCTCTAGCCATTACTTTAAATGGACCACATACATCACTATGTATTAGCTCCAAAATATTTTCAGCTCTTAGCCCTTGTCCAACAAAGGGCGATCTGGTCATTTTGCCTTGAAGGCAGGATTCACAAGTTGGAGTAGGTTCAGAACCCAATGGGGATAGAATGCCTATTTTCTCTAGTTTTGCAATCTTATCTTCTGCAACATGACCTAACCTTAAGTGCGAAATATATTTTTGAACTTGAGTTGATTTTCCCCATGGCATTGCATTCATTTAGATCACTTGCATTCATTTTGTGTTCGTCATTATTATCCAAATAATAAAGACCATCATTCATACAACCCGAGCCAACATATTTATTTCCAAAATAAATATTGCAAACATCATCTGTGAACTGAAATTCATAACCATCTCTATTGAAACTAGATATCAAAATGATGTTCTTAAAAACATCAGGTACATATAAGATATTATTCAAACATAAAACATGTCCAAACATGTAAAAAGATTTAGATCCTATGGCTAAAGCTTCAATAGTTGAGCCATCGCCAATCCGGAGTCTAACATCTCGAGAATGCAAGCTGCTACTGTTTACTAGTTCTTGCATATCATAAGAAATGTGAGAACTGGTACCAGTATCTAAAACCCAAGCTGCATATAAACTATGAGTATCATCAGAATCTAAATAACGAGATATGGACATACCTTCCGAAGGTGTATCCTTCTTGTCCTTCAGAGAAGCAAGATACTCTGGACAGTTCCTTTTCCAGTACCCATCCTGCTGGCAGTGGAAACACTTTCCTTTACCTCCATCAGCTTTAGTCTTCTCTTTCTGTTTAGCTATTTTCTTGGAAGGACCAGGAATTTGAGGTTTTTTTTTCTTATTGCCCTTCTTCTTGTTGGACTTTCCAGCAGAAGAAGATGTAATCAAAACTACCTCTCTTTCTTTATTGCCCGGCATATTCTTTTGGGCAATAACCAACATGTTGAGTAAACCAGCCAAGGTGCATTCCTGTTTAGTCATAAGGAAATTTGTCACAAAATTTCCAAATAACTCAAGAAGGGACTGAAGGATCAAATCCGTTTGTAATTGGAAATCCATGTTAAAGTTAAGATGTTCCAACTGCTCAATCAGCCGAATCATCTTGTGGACATGATCCCCAACATTCTGTCCCTTTGACATCCTCATGCGGAATAGCTATCTAGATATCTCATACTTAGCATTCCTACTGTGCTCACCATACAACTCTTGTAGGTGAAGGAGGATCTCAATTGTACTCTGCATGTTCTCATGCTGCTTCTGTAACTCATTACTTATAGAAGCAAGCATGTAACACTTGGCTCTCATATCTTGCTCCTTCTACTTGTCCAAAGTTTCATGTTCCTCTTGAGTGGCCTCTGGAGGTAAGGGACCAGAAACATTTGAATATAGAACATATCCCATATGTTCAAGGTTCAGGACAAGTTTTAAATTTCTTAGCCAATCAGAGAGATTAGGTCCTGTCCACCTATTGCGATCAAGTATGCTTGCAAGGATATTAGATGGTGGTGGTTTTGGTGTGCTCATTATTATCAGAAAATTAACTGCAGAAAATAACTAGATTAATTAGTAAATGTATCATGTATTTAACCAAAATGATTATGGTCTTTTAATCAAATTGGTCCTCCCACTAACTTAGCGAATCCTACACTTCCAAAGTAGAAAACGAAAATCCTAGTTGGATAGATTTCTAGTGGGTGATTGAATTCTTATAATCTTATTGATCATCCTCAGATACATCCATTATTGGAATTACAATAAACTATAAGTGAGTAACTCCTTGCCCATTACATCTCATGTAAGGGTCAATCCTTTACCTAGCCTCTAATGCTCAAAATCTCAGGTACATCCATTATTAACTTATCTTGCATTAGTTAAGTTGATCCCATTGAGCCAGTAAACATGCAAATAATTTTAATGTCCTCAGGTACATCCATTATTGGCCACCAAACCATTTACATATTTACAACATCTCATGCTTAACAATTATTCTTAAGAAAATCTCTTAAATTAATTGCATCATGTGTAAGTATTTAAATTTTCTTAAAATAATTGCCTCAATAGAGGGCCCATGTTATAACCTTTATAATACATGCCACAAAAATAAATTAAAATAAATTAATTAATTCACAACCCAAAGAAACATAAAAGAAATAAATCCAATCACATTGGTCTTTTATTGTCCATGATCATCCAACATGCATATCACTATTTAACAATTAAATAAAACTTACATACTTAAATTAAATTGAATATCTCATATTCAACTTAAAAATCCAGATTTGAATATGATTTAAACAAATTTAAAAATTCATATTTGAATCGCATTCAAACAAATTTAAAAATTTAGATTTAAATCAAAATTTAATTGTGTGATTAAAACTCCTAATTAAACACCTTAATTAGTTATGGGCCCAATTACAGGCCTTGAAACAAAGCCCACATTCAAGCCCAAACAGCCATGCGCACCCTAGGTTTGCACTACCATAGAAGCCGCCACATATGGTGACTCTAAACAAGCATGCCGCCACCTTTGTTGGTCCAACCAGTGATGAAACAATCATTTCATGATCAAATCACACAATTAAATCATGTAATCAACAATCTAAATGGCAACTGTAGTGGCTCTAATACCAATTGAAGGAGCGAACGTATGAAAAACATAAGTTTAGATCATTGAATTCAAAATTTTTCTTCTAGGGTGTCATTCATTATGCAAGATTCATTATTTATCTATTTGATTTCAATGTCAAACAACATATTAAAACTCTTTTAATATATTTTTGGATCTACATTTGCCATTTAAGATTTTAGAATTAACAGATTAATTCATTAGAACCCTAGATTAAATCAAGAACAAGTGCACTAACCTTTTGATGCACTGTAGTTGTGTTTGGCACCTTTGGGATACGCCTAGGACACCAGATGTTGTCCCTCTATCTTGTCCACACCAAGATCACTAATGGCAGCCCCTTGAACAGCTTCTCAAGCCTTTCTAATCAATTAGAAATTCAGGTTTTGCCTTTAACGAGATTCCAAATGTATATAGCACAATAGAAATGATTTTTAGCAATCTTAATTCAAGAGAATGTTGGCAATTCTCTTTGAATTGATGAGAGATGAAGAAGAAGAGAGGGGAGAGGCTCTTTAGGTGGCAGCACAAATGAATGAGATAGCAGATTGTATTTTGTTCTTTCATCCTTTCCCTTATATAGCTAGGTCATCACTAAAAACCCTTGCCACATATCACCATCTGATTGGCTCTTAGTTTAATTGACCCAATCACATTATGCCAAGTGTCAAACTTAGATTTAATCTTGACTTTGATCATCTTATATGATTAAAAGACATATGACAAGCTTATGTGTAGTGCCGTGTGTTACCATCTCACGGTGCCACATGTCACTCTGTGAAATGACCAAAATACCTTTGTGTCTTAATTATGAGTTCTCAATCCAAAATAATTATTTTTCTTCTTCTAATCAATTTATATCAAATATAAATTAATTAATTTCTCATAATTAATTCATATTGAAACACTTTAAATATAAATTTAACTTATATTATACATCCAATAACCTAGATTTGGTTTCAAGCCATGCTAGGGACTTTGCAATCTAATTACAAACCAAACCTATTTAATTAATCAATTAAACTCTTTAATTAATTAATTAAATCACATTTAACTTGGTGATTACTTGTGTATGTGTGTGACACACTAGGCTCATCACTAATTGGCAATGAGATATGATATCAACTCTTAATATCATCAAAACTCTTTCTTGCCATAAATGATTTCTCTAAATCATTTTATATACCTCATAAACCATGGTTAATACCTAGCATAACATGCCATGGCCACCCAAATAGTAATAAGGTTTACCTTAAATTAACCTATAATCATATGTTACCATGCACTAGAATCTCTCTGTTACAAAATCTTAATTCGAGCTTGAGTCATGGTTTATGTCAAACTCCATTTGCTATGAATATTATGTTCTCTTTTAATTCCAATTCTTGATTAAAAAGATTTTCTCATCATAAACTCTTTTCTGATTAAATCTATTTGTCCTAGCCAGGAACTTGAAACGTCAAGAACAATTAAATGAACATAGTATTTTATCCCTATTTACTTAGGGTAACAGATTCTATCTTGATCAACACCTACCTCCATATATAACTAGTAAGAGCCAACACATGCCCATATACCCATACACAGTACAAGTATGAAAGCAGTATCAAACTCAAACCACCTATATACAAGATAACTGTGCTATCTCAAGTCTAAAGATTATATGCACTGATATGATTTATGACAATGCATTGACAAGAGTAAACTCTATGTGCTTGTCATAAATGTCACTGGTTCGACCTACTTATCATGCATAAGTGACTATCATGTTTGTTATATGGTATGAGACTCACCATTCCATCTTATTTATATCTCATATAAATACATTGGGAACAAACATGAATACAATCTTTCTGGATAAGTCATGTCCTATGTGAAGTATCCTCGATTGTGAACCAATTTATGATACTTTGTGCTAGAAATACTATCACTCATTTTCTTAACAACTTTAGAATAGAATTTCTAACAAAATATCAATGGACCTTTTCTATTATACATAAATAAATTATGTAAACAGAAAAGTGAAAATGCCTTTTATTAATAAAACATGTACAAGATACATACTAAATGATATGCTCTAGGGCATACTACTAACAATACCCTCATATTAAATAGTCCGTACATTTTACTGTTCTGGTGACTAGTGTCTGCTTGTACAGCTAGAATGTCTGGGACTATTTTAATTCACATAGAAGAGACACAAATAAAATTGATAAAGATCAAATGAGGTTGAATTAAAATAAGAGAAATGAAGCATAAATAGTTTAAATGATTCTATAGTGCTGAGGTTGGGTGACCGACTCGGCAAGTGGTTGCAAACTCAGTTGCTACCTTAAATTCGTATGGGATCCTGTGAAATCCTTAATTAAGGGTTAATTGCGAAATTATTGGGAATGAGAAAATCAAAGAAATAAAAAGGAAAAAAGGGCAATTAGGTGAATCAGAACCTTAGGACTCATCGAGCATTATGGTAAAAGATGGACTATAACTCGATGAGGGGCACTTTGATCAATTCACTTCAAGAGGTGACTTTTGACCTAAATGTCCATTAAAATGTATGAGATTAAATTATTGAAAAGGGATGAAAAATGTGAAGAACTGGATGGAAGAAAAGAAAGAAATGAAATTTTCAATTTTAAATTGAATTATGACATAAGCATGACCTCACCATGAAACAATTAAAAATTATAATTTAAATTAATTAAATTATGGGATAATTCTTATAAATGAAGACGAAATTAACCAAAAATCAAACAAAACTCTTATCATCTTCTTCCCATGATGGCTGGCTCCCTCTATCCCTCATCCTTCCTCCATATTCATCCAACCAAAGCTCCATAACCCTAATTTCTTTCCTAATCACCATACAAAAATCTATAGAAAACTTAAATTGGACCTTAGTTAGAAGATTGGGAGAAAAAGGAAATAAAGAAATTGAAGGGAATAAAAGATTGTAATTCATCAATTGAGGTAAGTGCACTTCAAGCTATTCTACACATTTAATCCTTGAATTTAAGTTCAAATATGTGGTAATAACTTAAGAAAAGATGAGAATCATGCATGAACTTTGAGAGTGAAATTCGGCCAACATGAAGGGAATTAGGGTTTGGTGTGTTTAATTTCAATTGAGCATGAATTCTAGCTTATATAATATTGTAAACATGATTTGAGTATTGATTTGCATGTGATTGCATGGAACTCAGGTTATGTAGTTAGGGTTTTTAAGGGAAATTTGGGAGTTTAATGATATGATGCTCAATTGATGTTGTTGAGGTCAAATATTGACCATTTTATGTGAATTGTTTAAGTTTTGAAGTTGGTTGTTGGATTGAATTGAACAATTGGAAGTGTGACTTTTGTGTAGGGATTCTGGACCCTAGAGTCCAATGTGTTTATGTGGCCATTAGTAGAGCTACATAGCTCTAATTAGTGTGAGGCTAATTGGAGAAGAAACCTAAGACATAATGCTAGAAATATCATGAAGAAACCTTATCCAGAAACTGACCATAGGATGCCCTAAATTTGGCTTGAATCCGGAATTGCAATTCTAGACTTGGCCAAAAATAACTAAATGAATAGTACTTGGTAAATTAGGCACAACTCACTCTAGAAAACTCCAAATTAGGTGATTTTTGAACCAATGGAAACCTGAGACATAGGAGAACAATTCTTATGAAGACCATAGAGCCAAATTATGAACCTAAGTTGATCAAATTGCTAGACAAAGTTAGTGGACCAAACCTGCCCTAGACTAAACCTGAATCTAGAAAATGAGAAGGATTAGGTATACGACCAGTTTTGGTAAAATTGCCATAACTTGGGCTACAAAAATGAAAATTAGGTAATTCCAAAGCCAAAATTCTCATAAGACATAGAACTAAAAATTTCAAGTTTTGACCAGAACATAGTTCTTAGGGCAAGATAGGGGAATTATTGGGATAATTCAAGAATCCTAAATCTGGAATTCTTGCTCCTTGGCCAATTGGCCCTGTGACTTCCAAATGGTTATCAAGCTATAACTTCCTCTACAAAACTCCAATTTAAGTGATTCAAGATGATTTGGAAACTTAAGACAAAGACCTAAAACATTATTTTAGGGATTAGGGCCAAATTATGAGCTTAAGATGCCCAGATATGGAATGAAAAGTTAAGGTATAAATCTAGAAACCTGGAATCTCAGGATATGGCACTTGAAACAGTATTTAGTAATTTGGCCATAACATGAGATCCAGAACTCCAAATTGAGTGATTCAAATTTCAAAATAAAAATAAGACATAAGGGAACAATGTTCATGAAGAACACTTCACCAAATTATGATTAGAACTAGGTTAAAATGGGATAGCAATTTCAGGGTCTAAAACTGCCATGGACCTAGAATGCATTGAAATTTCAATGTCTACTTAGGGATGCATTAGGCATTAAGTTGATTAGCTATTAAAGATAATTGAAATGAGTATTGAAGATTAGTAATTGTGTGATTTTAGAGGACAAAGAAACTTCCAAGAAAGGGAAGGATTAAGCCAAGAAAAGAAAAGACAAATAAGGTTTGTGCACAACTAACCCTTTTTATTTGTTTTTCACTTTGAAATTGATTTGAATAAGCCTATATGAATGAATTATGATTTTTATTGTATTGAGAACTTTAATTTGTTGAATGAAATTGTATAAATCAAATATATTTTTCCTATGCATCTAAAAAATTATTTACATTGTTTTGAAAATTGTGAATTATGAAATGAAATTATATTGTGGAAAGGCAAATGTTAGCCCTTAATTTTAATGTAGCAAGGGGGTGGGCCTGTATTTGAATGTATTTTGAAATACTTTTGTGAACTTGATGTGTTTCTAGCCATGTGCATGAATTTACAACAATTAAATATGTTTGTTGATTTATAAATGTGTTTTGTGAATGGAATTTCTTTACAAATATTTTGAAACCACAGTTAACATGGCAATGTGATTGTGTTCCTCATTAGCTTGTCTAGTGAGATGATATTGATTATAATCTCCTCCACTTTGGGGTTGAGTTTCCTCCCTCTCTGGCTTGCCAGTTGAGGTAGAGTTCAGATGAGTACTCATATATATACTAGCTAGTCTTTGGTGCCTCCCTTTAGCACGGTTATTGGGTGGAGTTTGCTTTGTCATGGTGTACAACATGGCAATCATTGTGAAAGTTTGTGTCATGGGTCCAACTGTCTAAATTGTTGGCAACACCCTTAAATTATGCATACTTTAATAAAAATGAGATTTAAACAAATGTTTGTTAGTGGTTCAAAAATGTTATATTGTTTTCATGGTTCAAGAAAAATATGAATATTTCAAATGCTTTATTTTGATTTGGTAAATTGTGATTACTTTAACAAATGACTTCCAAAGAAATGATTTGCATGATTGAAAATACTGATTTTGGTTTTATGAACTATGAAGAATTTAAATAGTCCAAGCTCTTTGCTATGAATTGTCAAAGCATGTATTGTATTAAGTTTTAAATTATTAGTTATGCACCACTTAGCGATAGCTTTTATATGCTGTTACAAATGAAAAAAAGGATAGAGCAGCTGAGTGAGACTACTTGAAGTCGTGACTTGAAGTCGAGTTAGGTCTATCTTAGGGTATATCATAGGTATACCCTTGTATATTAGGTTTTGATGTAATCATATAACTATTTGTATGTAATTACATTCGAGCAGTTGTACAGAACTTTATATTATTATTTTTGGGACTGTAATCAAATGTAAATTATTGTAATATTATTTCTTCTAAGTTTGATCATTTGAAAAGTTTTGTAATATTAATTTTGCTACTTCAATGAATGCAATTATTTAAATTTCTTTTTGAACTATGTAATTAATGAATAAATTTCCTTATGATGAAATTATTGAGCATGAATTATAGAAACTGTTACAAGTGATTTTTGATAGGTTTGAAGAACTGTTTTTACATAATTTTAGCCGTTACTACGCGGCTTTTTCACAAAATTTTAAAAATGCCTAATTATTTCTAAATAAGTTTTATGACACATACTTAAATTGAAAACACTTAAATTAAATTTTTATCACCACGCCAAACTTAAAAATGAATTTGTTTTGTCAAAATCCCTCGTAGTATATTTAATAGATTATCGGTAGGCGAAGTTCGATAATTTATTAGGTATACTACGGGATCATATCATATCTTACAGAGGGGTAAGATGTTACAGCTCTAGGGCATACTACTAACAATATCCCACTTACACTAGAGCCAATGATTATAGTATATAGTACTCATCTTCTAAAGATAATTGTATGACTATCGTCAATCTAAGGCTTAAGTGAAGTGATCAGCCGAATCACTAGCTAACGCTATCCTCTGTGTTATTTTCCAACTGGTTTTCTGATTAAAAGATTTAGCTAATTTCTGGTGTTTAGATTTCATGTGAGACCTAGTCCCTCTACCCAAACTAAGGCACTATTGTTGTCATAGATGAAAAATTGATGACACAATCAAAGGAACCTTGATGAGTTCTGTTAAGAACTTCTGAATCCAAACAACCTTTTTGCAACATTGTATGTAGCAAAATACTTAGCTTCTATAGCAGAATCCATAGTTATATTACCTTTATGAATCCTTTTCATTCAACTACTATAAATGGACACAAAACAATAAATAGAGATATGTAACCTTTACATAGCCTTATGTGACTATCACATTAGCTTATTCAACAATCACATGATCCTGTGTAACTTTTACACATTTTGTGTGATTATCATATTTCTCTATTTTAAATAGACTTTCTATTTTTACCATTTGACTATAAGTTTGAATAGTAGACTTTATTAGTCACAAATTACTTTCTCCTCTTGACAAGATTTGTATTCCAAATACTTGCAAAGTATTTAGGAATAACCTTATCATATACTCAGTATTCCAAACCTGAGTTTGATTGACATTTGCTAGTCGCTAATAGCATATGCAATGTCCTGCTTTGTATACAGCTTAGTATACTTAGCTTTTCTCTTTAGGAGTCTTAAAAGATCTTTCTTAAGATAGTTGGATATTTTGCTTCACAAACAATAATCCTTTCTTTAGAATCAAAACATTTTGAACCCTTTTAACATCCTTTCTAAAACTAGACTTATGAAGAATCCTATTATTCCTATTCGCTCTATCTCTATAGATGCAAAATACAAGATCATAGGTTTCATTCCCTATGTCATAAATGGAGAAAAATATATGTAACTAAGCTTTACAGTCACTGGTATGCCAATTGTCATTTCCTATTAATAAATGTCATCCATATGTATATTTAGGTAAGTAGTTGCTCCCACTCACATTCTTATACATATGAAACTCCTTGAAGTTTTGCTTAAAACCATAAATTGATGTTTTAAGCTTATACACATTCGAACCTTTCCAAGATTATGTCTTCCTTTATGTGTCCATTAAGGAAGATAGTTTTGAAAACTATTATCAAAGCATATAATCATAGAAACTATTATCAAAGCATATAATCATAGTGCATTATATTGCCATCTTTATCTCAATGAATTCAAGGATAGCTTAGATAAGGAGGTTTCCTTATATTCAACCCCTTTCCATTATGTGAAACTCCTTTTACAATGAGCTTTGCTTTATAGTTCTCTACCTATTCATTTAGAACTTGCTTAGTTCTTGAGAAACCTTCTTAGCTCCTACTAGGTACCATATATGACATCCTCATTTTAGGAAGTCTATACGTTCTATTGTTCTAGTAACTAATGTTTATCTGGATGACCAAAATGTCTGGAACTATATTTAAACTAGAGTGAGGATTCATAAATAACCTAAATAATGACAAGAAAAATTAAGAAAAAATTAAAAAGAAATGAAATGGAGATAGGTTAAATGAGCCGAAGCTACAGCGATGGGTAACCCTAACGGGAAGCGACTGTGAAGATAGTTGCCGACCCTAGACCCATGGGGAACCTTGTGAAATAATTATTTGGGACTCAAATGAAGAATTATTGAGGTTTAGATGGCAATAGAATCCCAAGAAAATACAAGAAAATTTATGTAAATCGGTATAGACAATTTTAGCTCAATAAGCACAACGAAGTGCATTTTGGTCATTTCACCCTCAAAGATGATTTTTTACCAACATGTCCATTTAAGTAGGTGAGATTTATGTCATAAAATTTGAATAAATATTGATGAAAATTTAATTAAAAATGAGTAAAAGAAAGAAGAAAGAAAATAAAACAAAATAAAAAATTAAAACCTAATTATGACATAAGCAAGATGTAAGGATGATGCTATTAAAAATTTCTCAACCAATCAAAACTAGACAAGCAAAACTATAAAAGGATAAAAAGGGATTAATTAAAGTAAAAACCAATTCATCTTCTTCCTTCTCCATAGTGGCCGAACCCCTTTTCCCATGCCACCCTCCATTGATGAGCTTATCAAGCTCATAAAACCCTAAGTTCTCTTCATATTTCTTATAAGTCCCAACACAAAACCTTGATTTTTAACCTTGATTAACAATTTGGGAGAAAAAAGAATAGGAGAAGTGAAGGTTTAACAAGTGAGAAAATTCATTAATTCAAGGTTAGTGCTTAATCTTGTCTTTTCTCTTCTTAAATTCTTAAATTAAAATGAACTGAGGTGAAATTATATGAGAAATGTTGAAAAAAAAGCGTGTGTGTGAGAGTGGAATTTTGGCCAGCCATGGTAGGAAGAGGAATTGAGGTGTTTAATTGAATTTAACTTTGAATCCTAACTTAAGTAAGATGAAATATAAGATTTATATGTGGAATTGCATGTGTAGTATGAAATTATGACTTGTGGTGGTAAGGGTTGGTGATAAGTTGGAGGTTTTGTGCCTTAAGGCTAAATTGAGATTGTTAAGGTCAGTTATTTACCATTTGATGAGAATTGGTTGTGATTTAAAGTGAATTGTTGAATTAAATTGTGAATTGAATGAGTTGCCTTTGTGCTGGAAATTCTGGACTTTGAGTTCAGTAGGTTTTGGCAGCCATAAGTTGAATTGTGTAGCTTTAATTAATGTAAGGCTAATTGGAGGTGAAACAAGGGACATAATGCCACATTTCTTATGAAGAGACTCTACCCAGAAAACTAACACAAAGTGACCTAAATTTGACTTGAATCTGGGTAACCAAAATCTGGACCTGGAAAAATGACCATATAAATAGTGATTATTCAAATGGGCATAACTTTGTGTAGAGAGGCCCAAATGACCTGATTCTTGAATCCATGGAAAGCTTAGACATAGTAGAACAACTTTCATGAAGAATGGAAACTCAAATTTTGACCATAACCTAATCAAATTGCTAACCAAAATTAACCTATCAAACTGTCAGAACCAAAATTGCCCAGAAATTCTGGACACTGACCAATCCGCCTAGTTATGGTAAAAAGACCATAACTTGAGCTAAAAAACCCCAAATGGAGTGATTCAAAAAGTGAATTAAAGTAGAGACATTAAGGAACAACTTTTGTGCAGAAACGTTAGCCAAATTCCTATTGCAGATTAGTCCAATGGAACAATGAACGTAGGTGACAAAAACTGAAATTTTAGAAATACTTTTAGAAAGACTTAAATTGTAATTAGCAACTAATGCCAACAAGTTTATAACTCAAAATGTGGTACTACTATGAATTTATAATTTGTATTCCTATTATTTATTAAATAGTCAAATTTTGCATGAATAGTAATGTGAATAGCAACCACAATGGCATGATTCAAAATGATATGAAAAGCTAAGATGAACACCTAAAACTTTATTTTAAAGACCTAGAACCAATTCTAAGCTTAAGTGTTTGAAATTGTATGACAAAGAAGGTAGAAAATCCTGAAACTAGTAGACTTACAGGGTTCAGCACCCTGGATAGTCATTAATCAATTAATTATAACTAGAGTTATACTACTTCAAAATGAATGATTCAAAAGGGAAATTAAAGTTAACACATAAAGAAACAACTTCCATGAAGGAAGTATGGCCAAATGGACCATGCATCTTGGCCAAATTGCTAGAGGAAATTAGGATATAAAATTTGAAATCCACGAAATTTTCATGGACAAATTGGGATGGTACCCCACTTAAATGATTTAATGAACACCTAAATCATGTGAGTAGGTAGTTGAAACTTATATTCCCATCACAAATAGAACTTATGAGACATTGCCAACATAACTTGAAATGTGAATTGTAATTACCATAAATGAAAATACTTGAACTTAAGTGACATGTGAGATGATGTGTTTGATAAATTGTGATCCATATAAATAAAATTTATGAATACATGCATTAAGTGAAAATGAGTTTGTACATTGTATTTCCACTAGGGATAGAATTAAAATGCTACAAAATATAAAGAGAAAATATAATGAAATAATAAAACATATTAATGCCTAATGGTACTATTGTGCCCATGTATTGCCTAGATACGTATGTCAGATTGGATAGATTGGCATGCCAATAGGGGATTGATTTAGCAGTACTGCATAAGGCTTTATGCCGGTATTCATGGCTTTATACCTGCATTTATGGCTTGTATGCCCGACTATTTATTACCATGGCTTTTTAACCATATTGATTGCATACGTGGTTGACATTTTGCATCCCATGGCAAGACAGCCCGAGGCACCATGGTGTCCAGTGCTAGCTATGTTGATTGCATACATGGTTGATGTACGTGTCCCATGGTATAACGGCCCGAGACACCACGGTGTCTAGTGCTAATTTACCCGCTTATCCAGTTTAATCAGCCTATCATAGGATACTTAGGCAATGAAATTTGTTAAGAATAATGGAAATAAAATAAATGAGTAAGGACCTGAAATGAACTAGATTAGCTCTAAAAATTTTATTTATTATGTAATGATTCAAAAAACCTAGAAAGTGTTGAGTAAAATGATAACAAGATTAGCAAAATAAATATAACTTAAATAAATATTACAAATACATCTTCTATAATAATATGAACATAAATTCAATATTTTTATTAATTTTGTATTTTATATATTATTACTGTAAATTTACGAAATAAGTGCTTCCAAAGAATAACCAAAAAAAAAAAAGAGACAAAAGATATTTAATATTAAAATTTCATATGAAATCAATATAATTCTCAACTATACAATTTTCGTTCCATTATTTATCTTTATTTATATATATTATTTTCTTGTTGTATTATTGCACCACTAAGCATAAATATTTAGCGCGATGGATTGTTTCCTCACGTAAGTACTGAAGATAAAACCAAGTGGACATTAGACTGGGATTTTAAAGTCCGGATCTGCAGAAGTGTCTAGGTTATCACCTCCTCAGCCATGCATGTAGATAGGGCTCATATAGGCCATATTAATGTATTCTGTACATCATAAATATTTCCTATGTTGTAATATAAATTATGAAAATGTATTTAATATGTATGTGATGTAAATTAATAAATTGGCTCTTGCATATGTAATTAATTTGGATATCATGTAAATTATGAATTTAGGTAATTAGTTTGTAAATCAAGTAAATTAATGAAATTTGAGTATTTTTATATATGAATTTAGCATCAATGGATTTGTATGGAAATGAATATGCAATTGAAATACATAATGATATTTGAAATGATGAGATGGTTGTGATAGATATGGATGAGATTATTATTAACAAAATATATTGTTGAAATTTTTAAACAGGTGAATATGGAGACGCGCCAAATAGAAATAGAACAGGGGAAACTTCGTCAGTTTCTCCTTAAAATATAATTAATTTTAAAATATAACGAGATTGAAAAATTTTTAAAGGAATAAAGTAAGATAAGATAAGGTGCTCCGGTACTGAATATAGCACTTCTTGCTCGACTACACTGTAGACGGGTATGGCATGTTACACCATACCCATAGGAAAGTTTACAAGAACATAAATATAGCTCTTAATGATTAAATCCATTTTGGATCTTATGGCTTTTACCATTAATGAAACAAACTTATATCAAATATAATTTTTTCATCAATTGTATGATCATCTCTATGACCAATCTCTACATAAATGGACAAGTTTTGTACATTAATATGTAGAATTCTATATTTCTTCAAATTTGAGACATAGAAATTAACTTCAAGGTACTGTAATGGTGATATCACTAATGGGTATAAACTTATTACTGGAAGGATTTACATCCATTTAATCTGTTGTTGGATGACTCTTTATCTAATTTCATCTTCCATCCTTTGTCATTCTCTTATAGAAACTCTTTTCTTTAGAGAATGACCCCGCTCATAACAACTCTTTGTTTAGCAGGAAGATAAAATTATATCCTAAACTTTCTTTAGGATATCCAACAATTTTATCCTTTTATTAAATTTCTCTTTTAAACAACTTTAATCTTAACAACATTAAGATTTAGTGATTAACCATAACATATCCTATATGATGTGGTGGAAGTTAATATAGATCATAATCTATATTGAAGATTTAAAGCTATTAATAATGCTAATCCCTACAACAAGTTTAGCAGTTTCCTGTAGTTCATCATATTCTGAACTGTGTCAAACACTAGTACAATTTTTCTTTTAAATAATTCATACAACTATGAAATTCTAAGAGGATTAAATTAAGATATAATATTATGTTCCTGTAGGAACTCGTCGAATTTAGTACTTGAGTATACTTGGGCTTTAATCAGATTAAGGACCTTAATACCCTTTCCATATATCTCTCTACTTTAGGTCTGAATTCTTTGAACTATTCAAAGATTTCAAGTTTGCATTTCTTAAATGTAAACATCCTTAAAATATTGAGAAAAACCTCTTCTAACCATTTCCATATGGATCACATACATCTCTATATATTAGTTCTAAAATTCCTTTAGCTCTCTTGATTTTGTCAAGTTGCCTTGAGAACAAGACTCACTAGTTAGCTTAATGAGTACTCAGTCCCCATTTCACTAACTCAGTGATCCTACCCTCTACAATTTAACTAAGTCACAAAAGCCAAATTCATTTTAGATTAGTTTTAGTTTCGATTATATAAATCTCAATTTAATTGCTTGGAATTGTTTTGTTAATATTATCAACATAATAAATACAATTGTTCAAGCAACCCATACTAATATTTCATTTCAAAAATAAAATGTAAATATCATCCATGAATCTTTATTCATATTCATTACAAGTCACACTTGATATAGAAATGATGTCTTAAAACATTAGGTATATACAAACATTGTCCAAAACAAATATACAAAGATAAAATACTATGGACTTGGTAGCAACCTTTGCTCCATTGCCAAAATGTTGTATATCTTCATAATTTTACCAAACTTTATCATTTACTGGTTCGTACATGTCATAACATTTATGAGAATTAGTTCCAGCAATATAATGAACTATAAGTACTTTAGAATATTTAGAAACAAGATAAAGATATACCTTCACAAGGCCTATCATTCTTGTTCTTCTTATACTCTAAGTACTTTGGGCAATTCTTTTTATGGTGCTCAACCCTTTGATAATAAAAACAATTTTCTCTGCATATTACTTTAACCTTCTTTTCCTTGAATTGACTTTTGGATACTTTTCTTAAAAATTTAGGGATTAAAGCATTGCTTTTCTCATTGCTTTTCCTCTTAGTCATACTAGAAGTAGAGGCAACTAAGACTACTTCTTTTCCTTTATTGCCAAGCTTAGCCTTTTGAGCCATGACTAGCAATTTTAACAACTCTGTAAGAGTACACTCTAGTTTGTTCATGTGAAAGTCTACAATAGTCTTATAGAAAGAGTTAGGAAAAGATTGTTGGATCAAATCCAATTGTGGGGTGAAATCCTTCAAGAAATCATGGCTTAACTCAATCAGATTATGTAAATTATTTCCCACATTCAATCCTTCCAACATCTTTAACATGAACAACTACTATGACATCTCATGTCATACAGTCCTATTTTGTGCACCATACAACTCTTGTAGGTTAAATAGGATTTCTGAAGCTGTAAATGTATTATCATGCTCCCTTTGCACCTCTTTGCACATAGTGGCAAACATGTAACACTTAACCTACAAGTTGTCATCATGCCACTTTCTTAAAGTGTCATGTTCCTCCTTTGATGCACCTTCAGACAAGGGATTAGGTTTTGTGTCCAAAACATATCCTATATGTTTATAATTTAAAACTATTTTGAAATCCCTTTGCCAATCTTGGAAATTAGGTCCAGTGAGCTTATTGGCATCTAGCATGACAACAAGAATAATGGTGGGTAATTGTATCATTATCATTTTATCAGAATATACAGCATAAGATAATAAGATTCTAATTAGTATATTGTGTTTTGTAACTTACCAAATGATCACAGTTTTTTTATCAAATTGGTCCTCCAACTAATTTAGCGAATCCTACACTTACAAAGTAAGAAACGGAAATCCTAGTTGGAAAAGATTGTTAGTAGTATGCCCTAGGGCATATCATTTAGTATGTATCTTATACATGTTTTATTAATTAAAAGGCATTTTCACTTTTCTGTTTACATAACATATTTATGTGTAATAGAAAAGGTCCATTGATATTTTGTTAAGAATTCTATTCTTAAGTTGTTAAGAATATGAGTAACAGTATTTCTAGCACAAAGTATAATAAATTAGTTCATAATCAAGGATACTTCACAATAAGGACATGACTTATCTAGAAAGATTGTAATCATGTTTATTCCTAAGTTATTTATATGAGATGTAAGTAAGATGGAATGGTGAGTCTCATGCCATATAACAAACATGATAGGCACTTATGCCTGATAAGTAGGCCGAACCAGTGACACTTATGATAATCACGTGGAAGTTTACTCTTGTCAATGCATTGTCATAAACCATATTAATGCATATAATCTTTAGACCTGAGATAGCATAGTTATCTTGTATATAGGTGGTTTGAGTTTGATACTACTTTCATATTTGTACTGTGTATGGGTATGTGGGCATGTGTTGGCTCCTACCAGTTATATATGGAGATAGGTGTTGATAAAGATGGAATCTGTTACCCTAAGTAAATAGGAATAAAATCCTATGTTCATTTAATTATTCTTGATGTTTCAAGTTCCTAGCCAGGATAAACATATTTAATCAGAAAAGAGTTTCTGATGAGAAAATCTTTTTAATCAAGAATTAGAATTAAAAGAGAACATAATATTCATAGCAAATGGGGTTTGACATAAACCATTACACCAGCTCGAATTGGGATTTTGTGACAGAGAGATTCTAGTGCATGGTAACATATGATTAAAGGTTCATTTAAGGTATTCCTTATTACTAATTGGGTGGCCATGGCATGCTATGCTAGGTGTTAATCATGGTCTATGAGATGCCTAAAATGACTTAGAGAAATCATTTATGGTAAGAAAGAGTTCTGATGATATTAAGAGTTAATATCATATCTCATTGCCAATTAGTGATGTGCCTAGTGAGTCACACACATACACAAGTAATCACTAAGTTAAATGTGATTTAATTAATTAGTTAAAGAGTTTAATTGATTTAATTGATTAATTAAATAGGTTTGGTTTGCAATTAGATTGCAAAGTCCCTAGCATGGCTTGAAACCAAATCTAGGTTATTGGATGTATAGTATAAGTTAAATTTATATTTAAAGTGTTTAAATATGAATTTAATTATGAGAAATTAATTAATTAATTTATATTTGATATAAATTGATTAGAAGAGGAGAAATAATTATTTTGGGTTGAGAACTCAAAATTACAACACAAGGGTAATTTGGTCATTTCACAAGGTGACATGTGGCACCATGAGATGGTAACACATGGCATCATGGTTTGTCATTTGTCTTCCTATCATGCAATATGATCAAAGTCAAGATTAAGTCTAGCTTTGACACTTGGCTTAATGTGATTAGGTCAATTAAAATTAAGATGCAATCAGGTGATGACATGTGGCAAGGGTTTTAAGTGATGACCTAATTATATAATGTGATGTTATAAGAAAATAAAAGATAAGCCACTCTCTTCTTATTTTCTTCAAGGTGCCACCACCCTTATGCTCTCCTCTCTTCTTCACCTTTTCTCATCAATTCAAAGAGAATTGCTCAAATTCTCTTGAATTAAAATTACTAGAAATTATTTCTAGTGTCCTATACACATCTACAACCTCTCTAAAGGCAAATCCCTAATTTCTAATTGGTTGGCAAAGCTTGAGAAGCTGGTTTAGGGGCTGACCATTGGTGATCTTGGTGTGGACAAGCTAGAGGGATAACATTTGGGGTCCTAGATGCTTCACAAAGGTACCAATCACATCAACAATGCATCAAAAGGTTAGTGCACATATTCTTGTATCAATCTAGGGTTCTAAAGAATTAATTTGTTAATTCTAAAATCTTAACTGGCAAATGTAGATCCTAATACATATTAAAAGTGTTTTAATATGCAATTGGACATTGAAATCAATTAGGTACATAATGAATGTTGCATGATGCATGAGACCCTAGAAGAAAATTTTTGAATTCAATGTTCTAATCTAACAATTTTTGTGCTTCTGCTCCTACAATTGGTATTAGAGCCACTATATTTGCCATTTAGATTGTTCAATATGTGATTTAGTTATGTGATTTGATCAAGAGTTGATTGTTTCATTGCTGGTTGGACCAACAAAGGTTGCAGCTTGGTTATCACCATGATGATGAGCATGGTTTGGCCATGTTTGATGGGTCTAAGCATGCGCATGGATTTTGGGCTTGAGTGTAGGCTTGATTTCAAGGCCCATAATTAGGCCCATGAATAATTAAAATGTTTAATTAGGAGTTTTAATCACACAATTAAATTTTAATTTAAATCTGAATTTTTAAATTTGTTTGAATGTGATTCAAATCTGAATTTTAAATTTGTTTGAATCATTTTCAAATCTGGATTTTTTAGTTGAATATGAGATATTTAATTTTATTTTAGTATGTTTCTTTTATTTAATTATTAAATAGTAATATGCATGATGGATGATCATGGACAATAAAAGACCAATGTGATTAGATTTATTTGTTTTATTTTTCTTTGGGTTGTAAATTAATTAAATTAATTTTTGTGGCATGTATTATAAAGGTTGTAATATTTTTGGGTTGTAATTTCATTTATTTGACGACTTTAAAGTCCATGTTCTTGTAAATTCACCTTGGTATGCCAAGGATGTAACACCCTCCCGGTAGCAACTCCGTACATTCTACTGTTCCGGTGACCGGTGTCGGTCCGGACAGCTAGAACGTCCGGAAAAATATTTAAACTAAAGTGAGGGACCAAAATTAACTCAAATATTAATAAGAAAAATATAGTAAAAATTTTAGAAATAAAATACAACCAAGTTAAATGAGCCGGTGCCCAAACGATGGGTAACCAGAGGGAAGTTGCGGTTCTCGCAACGAGGAGCTCTAGACCCGGGGGAAAAATTATAAAATAATTTTTGAGACTCCAGAGAAGGGTCATTGAGGTTCCTATGGAATTAGAATGCCAAGAAAATATTTAGAAAAATTTTTCAATCGGTACAGACAATTTTGACCCGTTAAGCCAAACGAAGGGCATTTTGGTCATTTCGCCTTCAGAGGTGATTTTTGACCGACTTGTCCACTTGAGTAAATAATTATTATGATTTAAAATATGAATAAATATTACTAAAATTAAATTGAAATTGAGTAGTGATGAAAAGAAAAGAAAAATCAAAGAAAGGCTCATTTATGTCATCTTGATGATGTCATTAAGAGCTCTAACCAATTACCTTTAAACAACTATCAAATTAACAAATAAAAGAGACAAAATGAAGGCTAAAGGAATTGAAAACCAGCTGCTCTTCTTCTTCTTCTTCCTCAAGACGTGAATCTCTCCCTCTTCTCCCTCCATTGATTTTCAAACAAAAGCTTCATTTCTCATGCTTCCTCACCATATTTCCTCAAGACCCCAACACTAAAATGAATCCTTGGAGCTAGAGGAAGTGTTTGGCAGCCAAGAGAGTACAAGGAAAGTGAAGTTAAGCTTGGAGAAATTCTGCCACTTAAAGGTTAGTGCACTAAAACCTTTTCTTTCAATTTTAGGTGTAGTATGCATGCCAAATTAAGTGGGAAATTCAAGAAATTGAAAGAATTAGTTAAGGAATTAAACATCCCTAATTCAGCAACCTTGGGAACCTTATGGGGTTTGATGAATTCCTGCATATATACATGATTAGTGATGATGATTGATGAGGTTATATGCATGAGAAGTGATAGGAATTTAATTGATTAAGTTTTGAAATTTGAAATTAGGGAAATTGTGAAAACTTTGAAATTTAGCTAGGGTTTAGGAATGAAAATTTGACTTGGCTTATGAATTGGTTAAAGAACATTCTAATGGTCAATTAGTGACCATTTGAGGTATGTTGACCATAAATTGGACTGAAAAATGGCATGGCAAAGTGGAATGGTAGGCTGCCTAAAGACAGCAGCATAATGGCTGAGATTTCAGTCCACTTGGACTGTCATATCCTTGGCTGTGTTAGTCCAATTGGTATTTGGCCAATTGGACATGAAACTAGGCTTATAATGGCACATTTTTTCTGAAGAAACCATTCCCAAAAGACCAAAGCAAGAGGACCAAAATTTGACCCCAATCCGGATACCCTGCAACCAGCACCTACAGAAATGACCAACTGTTCATTTGGCCATAACTCACTGTAGAATGGTCAAATTGACCTGAATTTTTTTTTACAGCAACAAGATAAGATATAGACAAACAACTTTCATGAAGAACATTACCCCAAATTATGCCATTAACCCATTCAAATTATTAGGCAAAGTTAAGTTATCAAACCTGCAACTCTGCAGATTTTCACTTGAGCAGTAATGTTTGGATGGCTATAACTCTCTCTAGAAAACTCGGATTTAGGCGATTCTTGAACCGATGGAAATATAAGGTATGGTAGAACATTTCATAAGAAGAAATTTAGACCAAATTATGAACTTAACTTGATCAAATTACTAACCAAAGTTGGACCAAAAATCTGTCAGACCCAAAATCTCAGCATGAATAGTACACGTGAACAGTAAACTTATTTTGGCCATAACTTGAGCTACAAAACTCCAAATGGAGTGATTCAAAAAAGGAAATTCAACTAGACAAAATAAGGAACAGCTTTCATGTTTACCATTTGCTCAAATTCCCACTGCAACAGTGCTTAATGGAATAGTAAAGTTAAGTTTCAAAAACTGAAAATTTTGTTTCCCTTGGTTAAAGCTTAGAAATGGTATTAATGCTTAATGCCAACAAGTTTTAAATGAAAAATGTGGTATGTTTGAAGTGCCAAAGTCAGTGTACATATTCTCTATGCAAAAGTCAACTTTCTTGTTGACCAATGAAATGAATAGTGACACCAAAACTTGAAATTCAAAAATGTGAAACTTAAAAATGCAAAATGCCCTAGTAGGCCTAATGTGATTGGTTTGGATAGTTTGGCATGCCAATAGGGTATTGTTTTAGCAGTACTGCGAAAGGCTTTATGCCGGTATTCATGGCTTTATGTCCGTATTCATGGCTTTTATGCCCGTATTCATGGCTTTTATGCCGATTATGTGATATCATGGCTTTTTAGCCATAGTGACTGCATACGTGGTTGACGTTCTGCGTCCCATGGTATGACAGCCCGAGGCAATCATGGTGTCAGTACACGACCGTTATCCAAATTACTGCTCAGTATAGGTTACTTGGGCATGGAAAAGTATAACTGTAATTGAACTAATTGTTAAAGAAAATACAAAAATTAAATATCAGGAATGATTATGATAGAATACAAAGAAACTCAAGATCATGAAGAAAATAATTAACAAAATGCATGAAGAAGTTAATATCATAAAACGTAATTAGCCCTCGACTAAACATTAAGTTGGTAATTATTCAGTTCTTATGAACACAATGGCTAAGAAATTATGATTTTTATTAGCATATTATATTTTCTTGTATTATTGGCACCACTAAGCTTTATGCTTAGCGCGTCGCTTTTGCAACGCGTAGGTACTGAAGATTTGGACAGAGGGCCCAGTAGACCACAGATTCAGTAAGGCAATTCACAGTTCTGCATAGTGTCCGTGTCACCTCAACTTCTGCAGTGCATTGGTAGGACACTAGTTGTCATTTTGGCATTTTGTAACTAAATTTTTATTTTCTCATATGCATTTGGATCTATGTAATGTATTTTGATGTTCATGTAAATAATGAATGTTATGGTCATGATTGCAAATTTGAGCATTTATTTATTGTTTGTATATGAGTATTATGAGAAATGGATGTTTGAGAAATGAAAAGGTTGTTGAGAAATGAATGGTTGAAAAATGTTGAGATTTTCAATAATTGGAGTTTGAGATGATAAGACATGAATGTTGGAAGTGTTTTTCACAGGTTCCGAAGAACTGTTTTCTCCATTTTTAGCCGGTACTCTGCCGGATTTTCTTTAAAATTTTTGGAACCTCAAATAAATAATAATTTTGATAAATGGTTTAAAATGAATTATACTTCACAAGTTATGTTCAAAACTATGATAAAAATGAATTAAGATAAAATAGAGTGCTCCGGTACACTGAGTGGCATAACTTGCTCGGCTACATTGTAGCCGAGTAAGAGTAAGGGGTGTCACAAAGGATTACAATGTAATGGATTGCAAAATGATCAAGGAGGTCAAGAGCATTGGTGGGACCAGTGGGAGGAATTCAAGATCAAGTGTTGATTATGTACTCCTTCAGCAACTCTTGTAAAATGAATGAATGAAATGCACCTAGGAATGCCCTGATTCAATTCTTGGTGGCTCAGAATTGAATCCCTCAGAAAGTCCATGATCATACCATATTTATTATTTATCCATGTATGCATGATATGTATGGGAATATATGCAAGTATATGATAAATGCATGCTATTTGGATAATGTGTAAAGTGAGACCATAATAGTAATTAAGTCGACCACTAAATCTTCCAAACAAATGATTAAGTTGAAAATGGTATAATTAAAGTAATTATATCATGGGCCCTCCATTGAGGCAATTATTTTAAGAAATTTTAAATATTTACATATGATACAATTAATTTAAGAGATTTTCTTAAGAATAATTATTAGGCATGAGATGTTGTAAATATGTAAATAGTTTGATGGCCAATAATGGATGTGCCTGAGGACAATAAAATTATTTGCATATTTACTAGCTCAATGGGATCAACTTAACTAATGTAAGATAAGTCAATAATGGATGTGCCTGAGATTTTGAGAATTAGGGGCTAGGTAAATGGTTGAACCTCACATGGGAAGTGATGGGCTAGGAGTTGCTCACTTACAGTTTATTGTAATTCCAATAATGGATGTGCCTGAGGATGATCAATAAGACTATAAGTATTCAATCACCCATTAGAAATCCATCCAACTAGGATTTTTGTTTCCTACTTTGGAAGTGTAAGATTCGCTAAGTTAGTGGGAGGACCAATTTGATTAAAAGACCATAATCATTTTGGTTAATTACATGATACATTTACTAATTAATCTGGTTATTTTCTGCAGTTAATTTTCTGATAATAATGAGCACACCACAACCACTACCATCCAATATCCTTGCAAGCATACTTAATCATAATAGGTTGACAGGACATAATCTTTCTGATTGGCTCAAAAATTTAAAACTTGTCCTGAACTTAGAACATATTGGATATGTTCTAGACTCAAATGTTCCTAGTCCCTTACCTCCAGAGACCACTCAAGAGGAACATGATACTTTGGACAAGTGGAAGGAGCATGATATGACAGCCAAGTATTACATGTTTGCTTCTATGAGTAATGAGTTACAGAAGCAGCATGAAAATATGCAAAGTGCTAGTGTGATCCTCCTTCACCTATAAGAGTTGTATGGTGAGCATAGCATGAATGCTAGGTATGAGATATCTAGGCAGTTATTTCGAATGAGGATGTCTGAGGGACAGAATGTTGAAGATCATGTCCAAAAGATGATTCGGCTTATAGAGCAGCTCGAACATCTGGACTTTAACATAGATTTACAACTACAGACGGATTTGATCCTTCAGTCTCTACCTGAGTCATTTGGGAATTTTGTGATAAATTTCCATATGACTAAGTAGGAATACACTTTGGCTGGTTTACTTGACATGCTGGATATTGCCCAAAAGAATATGCTGGGCAATAAAGGAAAAGAGGTAGCTTTGATTGCATCTTCTTCTGCTGGAAAGTCCAAAAGGAAGAAGGGCAATAAGAATAAGAAACCTCAAGTTCCAGGACCTTCCAAGAAGATAGCCAAACAGAAAACAAAGACCAAAGTTGACAAAGGCAAGGGAAAGTGTTTCCACTACTAGAAGGATGGGTACTGGAATAGGAACTGCCCAGAGTATAGCAAGTAATAGCAGCTTGCAATAACGAGATATTAAACTCCAGGTTGGTAATGGCTCAACTGTTGAAGCTTTAGCCATAGGATCTAAATCTTTAAACACGTGTGGACATGTTTGGTATTTAAATAAGGTTTTGCATATACCTTTTGCTTTTAAGAATATCATTTCTATATCTAGTTTGACTAGAGATGGTTATGAATTTCAGTTCATAAATGATGTTTGCAATATTTATTTTGGAAATAAATATGTTGGCTCAGGTTATATGCATGATGGACTTTATTATTTAGATAATAATGTTAAGTACAAATCTAATGCAAGCAATCTAAAAGAATGCAATGCCATGATGAAAATTAACTCAAGTTCAAAATATATTTAGCACTTAAGATTAGGTCATGTTGCAAAAGATAGGATTGCAAAATTGGAGAAAATGGAGATTTTATCTTCATTGGGTTCTAAACCTACTCCAACTTGTGAATCCTGCCTTCAGGGCAAAATGACTAGATCACCCTTTGTTGGACAAGGACTAAGAGCTAAAAATATTTTGGAGATAATATATAGTGATGTATGTGGTTCATTTAAAGAAATGGCTAGAGGTGGTTTTCATTACTTTATTACCTTTACTGATGATAAATCAAGGTTTGGGTATTTGTATTGATGAAATACAAACATGAATCCTTTAAAAAGTTTAAACAATTTAAATCTGAAGTAGAAAATCAAACAGGAAAAAGAATTAAAACTCTTCGATCAGATCGTGGAGGTGAATACTTAAGTACTGAATTTGATGAATACTTGAAAGAACATGGCATTGTTTCTAGCTGACTCCTCCAGGAATGCCACAGTTGCATGGTGTATCTGAAAGGAGAAATCGTACCCTATTAGATATGGTATGTAGTATGATGAGCTATACTGATATGCCAATCTCCTTTTGGGGATTTACATTAGAATCAGCTTTGCATATTCTGAATATGATTCCATCAAAATCAGTTTCTTCCACACCTTATGAGATATGGCATGGAAGAAAACAAAGTCTTAAGCATGTTAAGATTTGGGGTTGTCCAGCTTATATCAAAAAGTGAACACTGATAAATTAGAAACCATATCAGAAAAGGGTCGATTTGTTGGATATCCAAAAGAGAGTTTTGGATATTATTTTTATTTGCCTACATCACAAAAGGTAGTGGTAAGCAGATATGCCACTTTTCTTGAACAACAGTTTATTCAAGAAGCAGGTAAAGGAAGGCAAATAGAATTAGAATTGGAGAATTCTGATCAACCAATAAATCAAATGGATATAGATCTATCTAGTTAACCTACACCTATTGATGAAACATCTACAGTTATTCCTTGCAGATCAAGTAGGATATCTCGCCCACCAGTGAGTTATGGTTTTCTTCATGAAGATGAACAAGAGTTGTTTACTCATGAAGAAGTAGATCATGGAGATGATCCACTTACCTATGAAGAAGCTACATCAGATATAGACTCTTCAAAATAGATTGATGCTATGAAATCCGAAATTGATTCCATGTATAAGAATCAAGTTTGGGATCTTGTTGACCCACCTGAAGGTATTATACCTATAGGGAATAAATGGGTTTCAAGAAGAAAATTGGTTCTGATGGAAAGGTAGAGACCGATAAAGCAAGGTTAGTAGCGAAAGGATTTCGCCAAAGGCAAAGAATCGACTATGAGGAGACTTTCTCGCCTGTTGATATGCTTAAATCAATAAGGATTCTATTAGCAATAGCTGCATACTATGATTATGAGATTTGGCTGATGGATGTCAAAACAGCTTTTCTCAATGGATACATTGAAGAAAACATTTTAATGGAACAACCTAGGGGTTTTGAATCCCAAGATGGTTCCAAAGTATGCAAGCTAAAGCGATCCATTTATGGGTTGAAACAAGCTTCGAGGAGTTGGAACATCCGTTTTGATGAAGCCATTAAGTCATTTGGTTTTATCAAAAATGAGGATGAGTCATGTGTATATAAGAAGGTTAGTGATAGTGCTGTCACTTTCCTTGTTTTATGTATAGATGACATTTTGTTGATGGGTAATGACACAGGTATGTTGACAACTGGAAAGGTATGGTTGTCAAATACATTCTCCATGAAAGACATAGGGGAGGCAACCTATATTCTTGGGATTCGCATCTATAGAGATAAAGCGAAAAGAATAATTGGTTTATCCCAAAGTCTATACTTGGAAAAGGTGTTAAAGAGGTTTAACATACTTGATTCTAAGAGAGGATTGTTACCAGTGAGACATGGTATCCACCTTTCTAAAGAGATGTCTCCAAGGACACCAGAAGAAAGAGATAAAATGGCCAGGATTCCATATGCTTCGGCTATTGGAATTTTGATGTATGCAATGATGTGTACTAGGCCGGATATGTACACCCCTTACCCGTCTACAGTATAACCGACTAAGATATGTCACACAGTGTACCGAAACACCTATTTTATTTCAATCATTTTTATTCTTCCTAATTTATTTCTTTCATAGTTATGAAGTAAAGCATAATTCATTTAAGTCATTTATTGAAATCATAAATTTATTTGAGGTTCCGCAAATTTTATAGAAAAATCTGGCAGAGTACGGGCTAAAAATGGAGAAAACAGTTCTTTGGAACCTGTGAAAAACACTTCCAATATGTTTTCAATCATTCCCAAACTTCATTTCATCAACAATGTCTCAATATTTTTCAATAATATTTCCATTTCTCATTCATTCATTCATTTCACATAATATTCACATACAAGTCATAAATAAATACTCAATGTTCCACTCATAAACATAATTTCCATTATTTACATTAATATCAAAATACATTACATAAGTCTTAATTATACATGAGAAAATAAAAGTTTGATTACATCATACCAAAATAAAACCTAGTGTCCTACCAATGCACTGAAGAAGGTGAGGTGACACGGATACTATGCAGAGCTGCAGATGGTCTCACTCAGTCTGTGGTCTACTGGGCTCTCTATCGGTCTCTCCTGAACCTACGCATGGCAAAAAGCAACACGCTAAGTAATAATGCTTAGTGGTGCCAGTAATAGAAATAAAAGAAATAACAGAAAATAAATATGCAGTAAATATTCTGATGTCTTATGCAGACCATTTTTTGATAATTATTTGTACTCTTATTTGTTTTGTACTTGTTATATTTATTATTTTATTAAATTTTTCCTCTTTCATTTTTGGTTGCCCAAGTAACCTATACTAGATGACTGGACTGGATAAACGGGTAAACTGGCACTGGGTATCAAGTACCTCAGGCCGTCACACCATTGGTTACATATGTATCTCCCGGTGTGCAACAGAACAGCTAATGAGCTGTAATAAATATTAGGCACAAGACCAAGCATCATCACAATGTCAGAATGGCTAAAAGTCATGAAATCACATAATGGCATAATGCCATATGCAGTACTACTAACTGAACCCTATTGGCATGCCAACCTATCTAAACCAATCTTGCTAGGTGTACTAGGGCATGTTATACTTTTAAATTTCACAATTCTTGAAATTGAGGTTTAAGTGTTACTATTTATTTTATTAGTCAACTAAAATGTTGGCTTTTGCATAGACAATAGGTACATTGGTTCTAATATTCCCAACATACCACATTTTGCATTTTAAAATTGTAGGTATTGGTTGCCAATACCATTTCTAAGATTAGTGTTGGTTATTCACAATTTTCAGATTTCAAGCACTAAATTTACTATTCCATTAGTCATTTGTACAGTAGGAATTTGGCAAAATTGTCTTCAAGAAAGTTGTTCCTTATTGTGTCTAATTACATTTCCTTTTTTGAATCACTCCATTTGGAGTTTTGTAGCTCAAGTTATGGCCTAAACACCATAACTGGCCGGATTGGACAGAATCCAAAATTCTACGCAAAATTGGTTCTGCTAGATTTGGTAACTTAAGTTTAGCTGGCAATTTGATTAGGTTATGGTCAGATTTGGATTTTTGTTCTTCATGAAAGTTATAGGTCTATGTCTCAGATTTCTGCTGGTAAAATTTAAGGTTAATTGGACCTTTCTACACTGAGTTATGATCAAATGAATAAACACTATTCATTTGGTCATTTTGCGCAGGCAGAATGCAAGTTATCCGGATTAGAGTAATTTTTAAGTTAACTTGGTTTGGTTTTCTAGGTAGGGTTTCTTCACTAAAGTTGTGCCATTATGTGTCTAGTTTCATGTCCAATTGGCCTTGCACCAATTGAACCTCTACAACTCCATTTATAGCTGCCTAAACCTGCTGGACTCACACTCAGTCTTGCAAGTCAGCCAAGGCAGCTCACCCAAACTCAAATACCAAGCCACAACTCACTTCATTTTCTCCTCACACACATTCAAATGGTCACTAATTGACCATTACAAGGTTAACAAACCATCACATGAGCAAACCCTAGAATTTTTCAAGTGTCCAATTATTTTCATGTTCATACATGCACAATTCTTGCATTTCACTTACTTAAATATGTTCAATCACCCATCCAATACCAAAGGCTGCTCATAACCATTTTTCTATCAAGAAAAATCATCAAACCCTAACTAACCCTAGCTTCCAAAATTTTTAAGGTGCATACACACACATGTTTGTTTTATTTTCTTACATTTCCTACACATTTCATGCCATTTAACATGAACTAAAGCAAAAGGACTAAGAGTTGGACACTAACCTTTAAGTGGCACTTCTTGGACTTGTATAAACCTTAGAATTTCTACTTCTTATGGCTGCCTAGAGTTGCCTTGTGATGTGGGGATGAATTTTTGTGAAAGGATATTAGGATTTTAAGGTGGGATTTAGGGAGATTTCAAGCTCAATTTGAGCAACAATGGAGGAAGAAAGTGTTGGAAGGGTGTCGGCCATGGGAAACAAAGAGGAAGATGATAATTTCTTTCTATTATTTGGTCTTATTTTATATCTCTCTTATCCCTTAATAAAACTTGTTAATCTCCCATTGGTTTAAAAATTTTAATTGAGGTCATTATGACATCATTTATATATATTAATCTTATTTCTTTTCTTTTCTTCATTTCTTTCACTCATTTTTAATTATTTTCTCATAAATATTAATTCATATTTTATGTCATAATAATTATTTACTTAACTGGACAAGTCAGTCAAAAATCATCTCTGAAGACGAAATGACCAAAATGCCCTCCATTTGGCTTAACATACTAAAATTGCCTGTACCGATTGAAAATTTTTTCTAAGAATTTTCTTGGCATTATAATTCCATAGAACCCTCAATGACTCTTCTCTGGAGTCCCAGAAATTATTTTATAAATTTTCTCTCTGGTCTAGGGCTCTTAGTTGTGAGAACTGTAACTTCCCACTGGATTACCCATCACTAGGGCACCGACTCGTTCAACTTAGTTGTATTTTATTTCTAAAATTTTTCCTAAATTTTTCTTATTAATATTTGAGTTAATTATGATTCCTCACTTTAGTTTAAATATTTTTCCAGACGTTCTAGCTGTCCAGACCAACATTGGTCACTGGAACAGTAGAATGCGCAGAGTTGCTGCAGGGAGGGTGTTACAGGATATCGCACATGTTGTTAGTTTGACTAGTAGGTTTCAATCCAATCCAGATTTGGAACACTAGATAGCTGTCAAGAATATCCTTAAGTACTTGAGAAGAACTAAGGATTTATTCTTGATTTATGGAGGTGGTGACTTGTAATTGGATGGTTATACTGATTCTGATTTCCAATCAGATATCGATTATAAAAAGTCTACCTCTGGGTTTGTGTTCATTTGTAATGGAGGTGCAGTCAGTTGGAAGAGTTCCATACAGAGTACGACTGTTGATTCCACTACAGAGGCCGAGTACATTACTGCATTAGATGCTGCAAAATAGGTTGTTTGGATATAAGGAATCCCGGTCTCACCAGAAATCCAAATACATAGAAAGGCACTACCACATTATCAGAGAGATAGTTGGGCAAGGCGATGTAGCCATGCAGAAAATAGCATCAGCTGAAAATTCAGCTGATCCAGCCATGCAGAAAATAGCATTAGTTGAAAATCCAGCTAATCCATTCACTAAGCCTATGTCACAAGCTCAGCTAGACCGACATCTTGAGAAGATGGGTCTAAGATATTGTAATGAATGGCTCTAGTGCTAGTGGGAGATTGTTAGTAGTATGCCCTAAAGTATATCATTCAGTATGTATCTTATACATGTTTTATTAATTAAAAGGCATTTTCACTTTTCCGTTTACATAACATATTTATGTGTAGTAGAAAAGGTCCATCGATATTTTGTTAGAAATTTTATTCTTAAGTTGTTAAAAATATGAGTGACAGTATTTCTAGCACAAAGTATCATAAATTGGTTCACAATCAAGGATACTTCACAATAAGGACATGACTTATCCAGAAAGATTGTAATCATGTTTGTTCTCAAGTTATTTATATGAGATGTAAATAAGATGGAATGGTGAGTCTCATGCCATATAACAAACATGATAGGCACTTCTGCATGATAAGTAGGCTGAACTAGTGACACTTATGACAATCATGTGGAAGTTTACTCTTGTCAATGCATTGTCATAAATCATATCAGTACATATAATCTTTAGATCTGAGATAACACAGTTATCTTGTATATGGGTGGTTTGAGTTTGATACTGCTTTCATATTTGTACTATGTATGGGCATATGGGCATGTGTTGGCTC
Organism: Hevea brasiliensis; assembly: GCF_030052815.1. NCBI lineage: Eukaryota > Viridiplantae > Streptophyta > Magnoliopsida > Malpighiales > Euphorbiaceae > Hevea > Hevea brasiliensis. The sequence continues at coordinate 48,328,295 of NC_079499.1, forward strand.
CTACCAGTTATATATGGAGATAGGTGTTGATAAAGATGAAATATGTTACCCTAAGTAAATAGGGATAAAATCCTATGTTCATATAATTATTCTTGATGTTTCAAGTTCCTAGCTAGGATATACAGATTTAATCAGAAAAGAGTTTCTGATGAGAAAATTTTTTTAATCAAGAATTGGAATTAAAAGAGAACATAATATTCATAGCAAATGGGGTTTGACATAAACCATGACTCCAGCTCAAATTAGGATTTTGTAATAGAAAGATTCTAGTGCATGGTAACTTATGATTAAAGGTTCATTTAAGGTATTCCTTATTACTGATTGGGTGGCCAGGGCATGCTATGCTAGGTGTTAACCATGGTTTATGAGATGCCTAAAATGACTTAGAGAAATCATTTATGGTAAGAAAGAGTTCTGATGATATTAAGAGTTAATATCATATCTCATTGCCAATTAGTGATGAGCCTAATGAGTCACACACATACACAAGTAATCACCAAGTTAAATGAAATAGTTTAATTGATTAATTAAATAGGTTTGGTTTGCAATTAGATTACAAAGTCCCTAGCATGGCTTGAAACCAAATCTAGGTTATTGGATGTATAGTATAAGTTAAATTTATATTTAAAGTATTTAAATATGAATTTAATTATGAGAAATTTATTAAAAGAGATTAATTAATTAATTTATATTTGATATAAATTGATTAGAAGAGGAGAAATAATTATTTTGGGTTGAGAACTCAAAATTACAACACAAGGGTAATTTGGTCATTTCACAGGGTGACATGTGGCACCATGAGATGGTGACACATGGTATCATGGTTTGTCATTTGTCTTCCTATCATGCAAGATGATCAAAGTCAATATTAAGTCTAGCATTGACACTTGGCTTAATGTGATTAGGTCAATTAAAATTAAGATGCAATCAGGTGATGACATGTGGCAAGGGTTTTAAGTGATGACCTAATTATATAATGTGATGTTATGAGAAAATAAAAGATAAGCCACTCTCTTCTTATTTTCTTCAAGGTGCCGCCACCCTTATGCTCTCCTCTCCTCTTCACCTTTTCTCATCAATTCAAAGAGTGTCACACCCTACCCCTCCGTAAGGCGTAACAAGATCACGTAGTATACCTAATGAATTACCAACTTCGTTCACTGATAACCCATTAAATACACTACAAAGGATTTTAAAACTTTTCTCACTTCTTTTTATAGTGGTAAGCACTATTGACAGGTGTTAAAAAAATTTTTAACTGAAGTGAAGCGAAATAACACATTTGAAGTATTAACAATTTCTGTAAAAATTTTGGCAGAGTGCCATCTGTATTTTGAATAAAACAGTTCTTCAAAAACCTGTAAAAAGCACTTCAAATATATAATTCCTCAATCCCAAACTCCAATAATCTGTTCAACACAATAAATTTCTCAACATTATCAACTCAGTTCAACAATCAATTTTTCAGTGTTTACAAAAAAACTGAGATAAGATAAATTTATCACAATACTTTTACAGGCCAAATAGTTTATAATTTTAGTTTACAAATGCTCAAGACTAAGTACAATATATACATATAGTGCACATACATTACAATAAAAACTACACAATATGGTATAGTCAATATACCCGGCGAAATCTCAAAATGTGGTACAAGCAGCCTACTCTGCTGCTCTGTCTGTCTACCTACAACAGTAATGAAAAAGCTATCGCTGAGTAAAATTTACTCAGTGGTGCACAATAACGATTTAAAATGTGGTCTGTAAAACTTTTATTCACAATTTACAATCCAAACAATTCACAATTTTTCAAAGCTCATATAATACAAATTTGATCAAACAATTGAATAATAACATAATTGATCAAATAACTGAATGACACAGTTTTGCCAATCAATAATACAATTTGATCAAATAACTGAATAACACAGTTTTGCCAATCAATAACACAATTTGATCAAATAACTAAATAATACAGGGTTGCCAATCAATAACACAATTTAGGCCATGACACAATTTTTCCGCACATGCCGTGTTGTACACCACGATAAGATACACTCACCCCAATAATCGAAGTCAATGAGGGAGGAAGCTAGCTAAATAATGAGCCACACTCACCTCAGACTGACAAGTCAAAGAGGGAGGAATATAATCACACTCACCCCAGACTGATAAGTGAAAGAGGGAGGAATATAATCACACTCACCCCATAAATGGAGGAGGAACATAGTAACAGTGTCATGCCAAGTATGAATCAAAACAATTTCAAATCATAATATTTCATACAATTCCCAAATCACATTTTATCTCAAAATTTCCATTTGCAAAGTAGGCAACACAATAATTTCTAAATAAGATTCTCAAGGCCAAAACAATAAAAAATTATTCATAACTCATTTCTCCAAATAAATTTTTTGGTAAAAGCAGTGAATATAAAAAGTATTGTGCACAGACACAATTTAAAACTATAATGTTCAAATTAATTTTTAAGTAGAAAATAAGAAATCAAAATTATTGTTCACAAACACAATTTAAAACAATAACATACAAATAATCATAATTTATTTCAATTGAAAAATTCAAAAGAAATAACTATTGTGCACAAACCTCTGATATATGCCTCTTGGCCCTGACTCAGTGTTCCTTATGCTTCTTAATATCCTTTTCAACTGAAACACACAATTTAATGTGTTTCAGTACTCAATGAATTTGTTTCTAATAATAAAATCCAATATTTAAATTTTCTTGGTACTATTCCCTTCAATTCATTTCATTAGTCAACCTATAATATTGACCCTTGATGCACTCTAAGTGAGTCAATTCTAATGTTTCCAATATGTCACATTTTATAGCCCTTTAGTGTTGGTATATGTCACCAATTTCATTTCCAAGTGTATTGCATTTTATTGCAATTTACCAGATTTCGGTGTACTATTTTGACCTAGCTAGACGACCTAGTTCCCTCGGTTTTCGTGTTTCAGTCCAAACTACAAACTTGTAGGTCTATGTCTTATTGCACACGGGGCAAAATTTTAGGTCATTCTGAGCTATTTAGACCACGTTATGGTCAATTTACCAATGCTGGACAGAATGTACCAAAATGGTAACTTTAGGTCATTTTTAGGTTACTTTTGGTTCAGCCAGTTTTAATACCGGAACTTGTGCAAGCTATTTGACTTACTTATGGTCATTTCTGGGTGTTGGTGTCTTCATAAGAATTGTAGATATATGTCTAAACTATTCATGATAAAAATTTCAGGTCAATTGGACCTGTTTTGAGTGAGTTATGGCCAAAACACAAACTGTTGCCCAAATGGTCAATTTTCAGGCTTTCAATTCACTAATCTAGATTTGGTCATTTTTCAAGTTACCTTCTAGGCAGAATTTGTTAGTAGTATGCCCTAGAGCATATCATTTAGTATGTATCTTGTACATATTTTTATTAATAAAAGGCATTTTCACTTTTCCATTTACATAATTTATTTATGTGTAATAGAAAAGGTCCATTGATATTTTGTTAGAAATATTATTCTTAAGTTGTTAAGAATATGAGTGACAATATTTCTAGCACAAAGTATCATAAATAGGTTCACAATCGAGGATACATCATAATAAGGACATGACTTATCCAGAAAGATTGTATTCATATTTGTTCCCAAGTTATTTATATGAGATATAAATAAGATGGAATGGTGAGTCTCATGCCATATGACAAACATGATAGGCACTTATAAATGATAAGTAGGTCGAACCAGTGACACTTATGACAAGCACATGGAGTTTACTCTTGTCAAAGTTTTGTCATAAATCATATCAGTGCATATAATCTTTAGACCTGAGATAGCACAGTTATCTTGTATATAGGTAGTTTGAGTTTGATACTGCTTTCATACTTGTACTATGTATGGGTATATGGGCATCTATTGGCTCCTACTAGTTATATATGGAGGTAGGTGTTGATCAAGATGGAATCTTTTCCTCTAAGTAAATAAAGATAAAATCCTATGTTCATTTAATTGTTCTTAATGTTTCAAGTTCCTGGCCAGGACAGATAGATTTATTTAGAAAAGAGTTTCTGATGACAAAATCTGTCACACCCTACCCCTCTGTAAGGCATAACATGATCCCGTAGTATACCTAATAAATTACCAACTTCGCCTACTGATAACCCATTAAATACACTACAAGGGATTTTCAAAAACTTTTCTTACTTCTTTTACAGTGGTGAGCACTATTTACAGGTGTTAAAAACCTTTTTGAATTGAGGTGAATTAACTAACACATTTAGACTATTAGTAATTTCTGTAAAAATATTTTAGCAGAGTGCCCTCCGTATTTTGGATAAAACAGCTCTTCAAAAACCTGTAAAAAGCACTTCAATATCTTTCTCAATCTCAAACTCTAGCATAATTCAACACAAATCCACAATAATTTTTCAAAGACTGAGATACAAGAAATATAATACAATTTTTATAAGTCCAAATAACTCATAATTTATTTTACAACTTTAATGTACAATTTTAATTTACAACTTCTCAAAACCAAGAACACTATGTACATACAATGAACATACATTACAATATAAAATGCAGAATATGGTATACTCAATATATCCAATGATTTCTCGCTGAATGTACTAGCACCTAGTTCACGCCTCTGTCACCATTTACTTGCATGATAAAGAATGAAAAGCTATCGCTGAGTAAAATTTACTCAGCGGTGCACAATAACAATTTGAAATGCGATATATAAATCTTTTATTGACAGTTCACAAATCAAATGATTCACAATTCCATTTCACAATTTACAAAATTCACTAACACAAATTTGATCAAGTAATTGAATAATACCGTTTTGCAAATCAATAACACAATTCGATCAAATAACTGAATAATACCGTTTTGCAAATCAATAATACAATTCGATCAAATAACTGAATAATACCGTTTTGCAAATCAATAACACAATTCGATCAAATAACTGAATAATACAATGTTGCCAATCGATAACATAATTTAGGCCATGACACAATTTTTTCACACATGCCGTGTTGTACACCACGACAAGACACACTCACCCCAATAATCGAAATCAATGAGGGAGGAAGCTAGCTGAATAATGAGTACTCATCCACACTCACCTCATACTGGGAAGTCAAAGAGGGAGGAACATAATCACACTCACCCCAGACTGATAAGTCAAAGAGGGAGGAATATATCACACTCACCCCATAAATGGAGGAGGAACATAGTAACAGTGTCATGCCAAGTGTGAATCAAAACAATTTCAAATCACAATATTTTATACGAACCACAAATCACATTTTATCTCAAAATTTCTATTTGCAAAGTTGGCAACACAATAATTTCCAAATAATATTCCCAAAACCAAAGCAATAAAAATTATTCATAACTCATTTCTCCAAATATATTTGCTAGTAAAAGCAGTGAATATAAAAGTATTGTGCACGGACACAATTTAAAACTATAAAGTTCAATTAAATTTTTAAGTAGAAAATGAGAAGTCAAAATTATTGTGCACAAACATAATTTAAAACAATGACATACAAATAATCATAATTTATTTCAATTGAAAAATTCAAAAGAAATAACTATTGTGCACAAACACAATTTAAAACAATAACACACAAATAATCATAATTTATTTCAATTGAAAATTTCAAAAGGAATAGCTATTGTGCACAAACCTCTGATAACTGTCTCTTGGCTCGACTGTTTCTTCCTTCCTCCCCGAAGTTCGCTAACTGAGAAACACAACTTGAAGTGTTTCAGTACTCATTTAAACTGTCTCTAACGATAATGCTTGATAATTAATTCACTGAATTCATTTATTCGCTTAGTCAACCTACTATGTCGACCCTTGGTACATTCTAGGTAATTTAGGTTTTAATGTCATTAATATGTCACATTCGATAGTCTTTTAGGGTTGGTACATGTTACCAAATTCATTTCCGTGTATACTGCATTTTCTTGCGATTTGCTGGATTCCGGGATACTAGTTTGACCTAGCCGGACGACCTAGTTCCCTCTGTTTTCGGGTTTCGGTCAAAACTACAAACTTGTAGATCTATGTCTTATGGAGCGACGGGAAAAATTCCAGGTCATTCTGTGTTATGTAGGCCAAGTTATGGTCATTTTACTATTGCTGGTCAAATTGCACCAAAATTGGTCATTTTAGGTCACTTTAGGTCATTTTAGGTTCGGCCAGTTTTTGGACCCGAACTTGTGCAAGCTGTTTGACTTACTTATGGTCATTTCTGGGCTTTGGTGTCTCCATAAGACTTGTATATATGGGTCTTAACTATTCATGGTTAAACTTTCAGGTCAATTGGACCTGTTTTGAGTGAGTTATGGCCTAAACACTAACTGCTGCCCAAATGGTCAATTTTCAGGCCTCATTTGCACTTAATCCGGATTTGGTCATTTTTCAAGCTACCTTGCAAGCAGAATTTTTGCAAGCTTCCTTCATGAAAGTTGGCACATTTTGTGCCTAGTTTCACCTCCAATTGGTCTCATACCAATTGGAGCCACACACTTAAAGTTATAGGCCTAAAACACAAACTGCCTTATTGCAATTCTTGCATACATATCAAACATCACTTTTAACACTCACCCAACTTAACATTCAAACTAATTCTGGTTGTACCATGACCTAAACATAATTCACAACACATTATAGGTCATTTTGGCAGCTTACAATTACATTCAATGTGCACCAACAAGTGCAGAATTTGCCCAACTCAATTTACAATAATTTAACTCCATAACCAAGCTCATTCACATATCCAACCTTCACACAACTATACATACATTCAAACTGCCATAACAACCAACACATTTTAACATCATTATTCCATAAACCAAGCATGAATTCCAGCATTCTTCAAGAGTTAACAAACTGCCACAATGTTACACTTACATTCCATTACTTTCCAAGCTTTAAATCTCATTTTACATTTACATATACTAAGTATACATTACCCAAACAATTTCCTACACAATATACATTTAATCAATCATTTAATTCACCATTTACAAGCACAATTAAACTGCCTTCAAGGTGTTTCCATGGCTGCCAAAAGTGCACATTCCCATTCAACATCAAAACTCAAAAATTTCTCCATAAATCAAACACCCATAACACCCTTACAAACTTTAACAAAGCAATAATAAAAAACTCAAACTTACCTATGGATGAGACTTCTTAAATCTTCACCAAAACTTGGTCTTCTTGCTGCCAATCTACTGCCCAAGTGGTGTAGACTAACTTTGATGAAGGAAGGTAGAAGGAAAGAAGCTTGAATCTCATATGCATGGAGCTTCAACCATGTGTCAATGGAGTTATTTGGGAGAAAATTTTCTGCTGGTTCTAAGGTTGAAGATGAAGATGTATATTCTGCCCAAATGAAGCTTTAGTGGTCCACTTAAATGAGTTAGTGGACCACTATGTAAGAATTAAATCATTGTTTATTCTAAGGTTTCATTTTTCCACATTTAACTCCCAATTTTTGCTATTTACATTAGGTACCACCAATTTAATTTTTCATGACATTTTCCAAGTGTAATATTATTTATTTTTAATGGACATTTAGGTCAAAAGACAACTCAGGGTGTCAAATGACCACAATGCCCCTGTTCGGGTTGGATTCCCGATTTTTCGGTAACACCGGGTTTTGTCCGTTTTTCGATTTCTCGCTTTTCTTTGTACTAATTATTTAATTTTTCTTTGATATTTCTAATGATATTTCTACTTCAATTGATTTCTCTTTAACTCCTAAAAATATTTTTCAGGGTTCCCCGCGGTCCAGGGCTAGTCAACGGTCCATGCCGTGACTTCCCGGTGCGGTCACCCATCGCTAGGGTTCTCGGCTCGCTTAACTTAGTTGCATTTCTTTACTATTATTTTTCCTTTATTTTTCTTGTATTTTCTTTTCTTGTATTTCATTATTTAATGTCTCCTCACTCATATCGAAGTGTAGTTCTAGTCATTCTAGCTGTTCGGATAACACTGGTCACCGGAACACCGAACTTAGGGGTGTTACAATTCTCCCCGCTTTAAAATAAATTTCGTCCACGAAATTTTTTCCAATAGCCATCTTACAATAGTCATACGTTTATTTTCTCCTTTCTATATGATCGTATAATCTTCTTTCTCTCGAATTTGTATAAGACTTTTAACAATCTAATACAACATTTAATTTGTTTGTATAACACCAATCTTCTCTTACTATTGTCCTGTCTAATATTTCGATTCATGTTCCTTCTTGAATGACACTTGAGGTCATGTTAGAATCATTTATCTAGTCATTGGTCCTCTGACCATTCTAGTCCATAGTCTTCCTCACATTCATAACATTTCTTTGTTATATTTGAACCAACTGTTCGAATTTTTACTTCCATAACTCTTTTTATCTGTCAATATTCTATAACTTACTTTCTTTTGTACTGAACTATAACCTTTCGATATTCTAACCTTTGAGTTTTAGATCCCTAAGTAGGATTTTCAAACTTATTTCTAACAATTAAATTCTGTCATGGCATAACTATACCAAAACAGATGCCGTTGGCAACTATTCTTATCTAAGTGTACTATCGGATAGTACGTAGCTCTACACAATAATCTCAAGTCAGTACTGTAATCTGCAGCTTACAGTATAAACATCAAGAACATTGCATAGTTACTATGATACATCCCAATAGATCAAATTTTCCTATCTTTTATCCTTTTCGAATTCACTAATATCCCAAACTTATTATGATTATAATATCCATTAACAATTACTAACAGTGACATCCTTGCCCTCATCTAGAGCAATTCCATTACTGCATCTTACTTTTACGTCCTCTTGCCTTACATTAAGTAGGCTCACCAATTAGCTTTATAATTTATGGTGTGTTAGAAAATACTTTTCGCCAATAAAATCTTTCAAAACTAATTTCACTTATTATCACAATCCTTATTTTAAAGGGCTAATCACTAATGCATCAAAATTTGTTCCCCTGTAAAGGAATAACAATAGAAAATATTGTTATAACACTTCCATAAAAGTATGCACCCGTGTCAAACAATACATATATATATCTTAGTTACTATTTGAGAAAGTACCAGCAATAATATCAAAAGTCTAAGTCTCTTCTCTCTGCCATATAGCGTATACTCCAGCTGGAGCATCACCCTATTCAGGTGATTCACGATGTCGACTTCTAGGTGTACTACACCTACCTCTACCTTTGCCTCTACTAACTGATGGTGAACTCTTTGGGGTAGAAACTTGGGTTGATCCCTTTGGTGTAGTAAATGATCCAGAACGACATGGATTTACACAATCCCTAGCAAAATGACTAGTCTCTCCACAATTAAAACATGCTCGTACGGCTCTATAACATACCCCACTATGTGGTTTACCACAAGTTTCACAAAGTCGATCTGACAGCGCATTTCTGGGTTTCTGTTGAGTTTGTTGATCGGATCGAGGAGGTTTCTCTCTAGAAGATCTATCTCTAACGGACTTCTTACTATCTCTGTTGTATCCCCCAAAGTTTTTCCTCTTTCCAGTAAGACCACTAGAACTCTATTCTACTGACTTTCCCTCTTTTTCTGTCTTCTTTGATTTCTTTTTGTCAGAAGCTGCTTCAGATTCAATTCTTTTTAATTCTAGTGCTTGAGAAATAAGTTCAGAGAAGTTGTTATGTTTGAATCCGACCACTTGTAATTTGATACTAGGCTTCAAGCCGGTTTTAAACCTCTTACATCTCTCCCTACTGGTAGAAAGTAGACTTACTGCATAATGGCTCAGGCGGAAAAATTCTCTTTCATATTCAGCCACCGATCTACTCCCCTGTTTCAGACTTAGGAACTCTTGCAGTTTCTTATCTACATAAGCATCAGGGACATATTTTTGTCTGAATTCCCTGAGAAAGTCACTCCATGTTAGCACCGCAGGTTCTACCAAACTGTGGGGAATGGTTTTCCACCAGTCATAAGCATCCCCCTGTAGCAAAGACACTAAGTATTCAAATCTGAGCTCCTCTGTGCAGTGCAGTTTCTTGAATACCCTATCCATCCTTTCTAACCACTATTCTGCCTCTAGAGGATCTACTGTCCCCTTGAACTCTGTAGCCCCATATTTCATCAATTTGTCATATTGTCTAGCAGAAGACTGTGGTTGTACCACTGGTGTCTGTATTGGGGCTTGAGTAGGCACATTACCAGCCATTTGTTGGAACATTGTAGCCATCTGCTGAGCGCGAGCGAGGAACTGCAGATGCTGCGAGGTGGTGCTCTTGAACCACTGACATTATGTAGGGCTGGGGCATCCCCTTGAACCTCAGCCTCTATAGATTGATCGACTGAACGATCACCCTCTTCCATAGTCAATGCGAGGATCTTAGACCTCCTAAACAAATAACACAAGGAGATTTCCTCCCGTTAGTGCATATTTATAATGTAATGTACTGTATGTATCAGACAATGAAATTGAGCAGTTGTACTATGAAGAAAGAATATTCAAGTAACATGTGAAAACAGAATTTAAAAAACTAGCTCTGATACCACTAAAACATGTCAAACCCTACCCCCTCTGTAAGGCATAACATAATTCCGTAGTATACCTAATGAATTACCAACTTCGCCTACTGATAACCCATTAAATACACTACAAGGGATTTTCAAAAACTTTTCTTACTTCTTTTATAGTGGTGAGCACTATTTACAGGTATTAAAAACCTTTTTGAACTAAGGTGAATTAACTAACACATTTAGACTATTAGTAATTTCTGTAAAAAAATTTTGGCAGAGTGCCCTCCGTAATTTGGATAAAACAGTTCTTCAAAAACCTGTAAAAAGCACTTCAATATTTTTCTCAATCTCAAACTCTAGCATAATTTAACACAAATCCACAATAATTTTTCAAAGACTGAGATACAAGAAATATAATACAATTTTTACAAGTCCAAATAACTCATAATTTATTTTACAACTTTAATGTACAATTTTAATTTACAACTGCTCAAAACCAAGAACACTATGTACATACAGTGAACATACATTACAATGTAAAATACAGAATATGGTATACTCAATATACCCAATGATTTCTCGCTGAATGTACTAGCAGCCTAGTCTGCTGCCCTGCCAGTCTGTTTACCTGCGACAGTAATGAAAAGCTATCGCTGAGTAAAATTTACTCAGTGGTGCACAATAACAATTTGAAATGCGATATATAAATCTTTTATTGACAGTTTACAAATCAAATGATTCACAATTCCATTTCACAATTTACAAAATTCACCTAACACAAATTTGATCAAGTAAATGAATAATACCGTTTTGCAAATCAATAACACAATTCGATCAAATAACTGAATAATACCGTTTTGCAAATCAATAACACAATTCGATCAAATAACTGAATAATACCATTTTGCAAATCAATAACACAATTCGATCAAATAACTGAATAATACAATGTTGCCAATCGATAACATAATTTAGGCCATGACACAATTTTTTCACACATGCCGTGTTGTACACCACGACAAGACACACTCACCCCAATAATCGAAATCAATGAGGGAGGAAGCTAGCTGAATAATGAGTACTCATCCACACTCACCTCATACTGGGAAGTCAAAGAGGGAGGAACATAATCACACTCACCCCAGACTGATAAGTCAAAGAGGGAGGAATATATCACACTCACCCCATAAATGGAGGAGGAACATAGTAACAATGTTATGCCAAGTGTGAATCAAAACAATTTCAAATCACAATATTTTATACGAACCACAAATCACATTTTATCTCAAAATTTCTATTTGCAAAGTTAGCAACACAATAATTTCCAAATAATATTCCCAAAACCAAAGCAATAAAAATTATTCATAACTCATTTCTCCAAATATATTTGCTAGTAAAAGCAGTGAATATAAAAGTATTGTGCACGGACACAATTTAAAACTATAATGTTCAATTAAATTTTTAAGTAGAAAATGAGAAGTCAAAATTATTGTGCACAAACATAATTTAAAACAATGACATACAAATAATCATAATTTATTTCAATTGAAAAATTCAAAAGAAATAACTATTGTGCACAAACACAATTTAAAACAATAACACACAAATAATCATAATTTATTTCAATTGAAAATTTCAAAAGGAATAGCTATTGTGCACAAACCTCTGATAACTGTCTCTTGGCTCTAACTCAGTGTTTCCTTCCCCTCCCTGAGTCTTTGCTAATTGAGAAACACAATTTCAAGTGTTTCAGTACTCATTTAAAATGTCTCTAACGATAATGCTTGATAATTAATTCACTGAATTCATTTATTCGCTTAGTCAACCTACTATGTCGACCCTTGGTACATTCTAGGTAATTTAGGTTTTAATGTCATTAATATGTCACATTCGATAGTCTTTTAGGGTTGGTACATGTTACCAAATTCATTTCCGTGTATACTGCATTTTCTTGCGATTTGCTGGATTCCGGGATACTAGTTTGACCTAGCCGAACGACCTAGTTCCCTCTGTTTTCGGGTTTCGGTCGAAACTAAAAACTTGTAGATCTATGTCTTATGGAAAGCGAGGCAAACTTTTAGGTCATTCTGAGTTATGTAGGCCAAGTTATGGTCATTTTACTATTGCTGGTCAAATTGCACCAAAATTGGTTATTTTAGGTCACTTTAGGTCATTTTAGGTTCGGCCAGTTTTTGGACCCGAACTTGTGCAAGATGTTTGACTTACTTATGGTCATTTCTGGGCTTTGGTGTCTTCATAAGACTTGTAGATATGGGTCTTATCTATTCATGGTTAAAATTTCAGGTCAATTGGACCTGTTTTGAGTGAGTTATGGCCTAAACACTAACTGCTGCCCAAATGGTCAATTTTCAGGCCTCATTTGCACTTAATCGGGATTTGGTCATTTTTCAAGCTACCTTGCAATCAGAATTTTGGCAAGCTTCCTTCATGAAAGTTGGCAAATTTTGTGCCTAGTTTCACCTCCAATTGGTCTCATACCAATTGGAGCCACACACTTAAAGTTATAGGCCTAAAACACAAACTGCCTTATTACAATTCTTGCATACATATCAAACATCACTTTTAACACTCACCAAACTTAACATTCAAACTAATTCTGGTTGTACCATGACCAAAACATAATTCACAACACATTATAGGTCATTTTGGCAGCTTACAATTACATTCAATGTGCACCAACAAGTGCAGAATTTGCCCAACTCAATTTACAACAATTTAACTCCATGACCAAGCCCATTCACATGTCCAACCTTCACACCACTATACATACATTCAAACTGCCATAACAACCAACACATTTTAACATCATTATTCCATAAACCAAGCATGAATTCCAGCATTCTTCAAGAGTTAACAAACTGCCACAATGGTACACTTACATTCCATTACTTTCCAAGCTTTAATCTCATTTTACATTTACATATACTAAGTATACATTACCCAAACAATTTCTTACACAATATACATTTCATCAATCATTTAATTCACCATTTACAAGAACAATTAAACTGCCTTCAAGGTGTTTCCATGGCTACCAAAAGTGCACATTCCCATTCAACATCAAAACTCAAAAATTTCTCCATAAATCAAACACCCATAACACCCTTACAAACTTTAACAAAGCAACAATCAAAAACTCAAACTTACCTATGGATGAGACTTCTTAAATCTTCACCAAAACTTGGTCTTCTTGCTGCCAATCTATTGCCCAAGTGTTGCAGACTAACTTTGATGAAGGAAGGTAGAAGGAAAGAAGCTTGAATCTCATATGCATGGAGCTTCAACCATGTGTCAATGGAGTTTTTTGGGAGCAAATTTTTTGCTGGTTCTAAGGTTGAAGATGAAGATGTATATTCTGCCCAAATGAAGCTTTAGTGGTCCACTTAAATGAGTTAGTGGACCACTATGTAAGAATTAAATCATTGTTTATTCTAAGGTTTCATTTTTCCACATTTAACTCCCAATTTTTACTATTTACATTAGGTACCACCAATTTAATTTTTCATGACATTTTTCAAGTGTAATATTATTTATTTTTAATGGACATTTAGGTCAAAAGACAACTCGGGGTGTCAAATGACCACAATGCCCCTGTTCGGGTTGCATTCCCAATTTTTCAGTAACACCGGGTTTTGTCCGTTTTTCGATTTCTCTCTTTTCTTTGTACTAATTATTTAATTTTTCTTTGATATTTCTAATGATATTTCTACTTCAATTGATGTCTCTTTAACTCCTAAAAATAATTTTCAGAGTTCCCCGCGGTCCAGGGCTAGTCAACGGTCCACGCCGTGACTTCCCGTTGCGGTCACCCATCGCTAGGGTTCTCGGCTCGCTTAACTTAGTTGCATTTCTTTACTATTATTTTTCCTTTATTTTTCTTGTATTTTCTTTTCTTGTATTTCATTATTTAATGTCTCCTCACTCATATCGAAGTGTAGTTCTAGGCTTTCTAACTGTCCGGACAACACTGGTCATCGGAACAGTAGAACGCACTACCGAACTTAGGGGTGTTACAAAATCTTTTTAATCAAGAACTGGAATTAAAAGAGAACATAATATTCATAGCAAATGGAGTTTGACATAAACCATGACTCCAGCTTGAGTTGGGATTTTGTAACAGAGAGATTCTAGTGCATGGTAACATATGATTATAGGTTCATTTGAGATAAACCTTATTACTAATTGGGTGGCCATGGCATGCTATGCTAGGTGTTAACCATGGTCTATGAGGTTCATAAAATGATTTAGAGAAATTATTTATGGTAAGAAAGAGTTCTGATGATATTAAGAGTTGATATCATGTCTCATTGCCAATTAGTGATGAGCCTAGTAAGTCACACACATACACAAGTTATCACCTATTTAAATATGATTTAATTAATTAATTAAAGAGTTTAATTAATTAATTAAATAGGTTTAGTTTGTAATTAAATTGCAAAGTCCCTAGCATGACTTGAAACCAAATCTAGATTATTGGATGTATAGTATAAGTTAAATTTATATTTAAAGTGTTTAAATATGAATTTAATTAATGAGAAATTAATTTATAGAGATTAATTAATTAATTTATATTTGATATAAATTAATTAGAAGAAGAAAAATAATTATTTTGGGTTAAGAACTCAAAATTAAGACACAGGGGCATTTTGGTCATTTCACAGTGTGACACATGGCACCATGAGATGGTGACACATGGCATTACACATAAGCTTGCCAAATATTTTTTAATCATGTACGATGATTAAAATCAAGATTAAATATAGGTTTGACACTTGGCACAATGTGATTGGGTCACTAAAACCTAGAGCTAATCAAAGGGTGACATGTGGCAAGGGTTTAATGTGTTAACCTAGCTATATAAGTGTTGTTATGAAAAAGAAAACAACCAGCAGCCACTCCTCTCCTTTTTCACGCCATTTTGAGGCTCTCCATCTATTCTTCTTCATCTCTCATCAATTCAAAGAGATTAGCCATCAATCTCTTGAATTAAGAACACTAGAAATTGTTTCTAGTGTCCTGTTTACATCTCTAATCTCTTCAAAAGCCAGAACTTGAATTTCTAATTAATAGAAAAAGCTTTAGAAGCTATTCAAGGGCTGCCATAGGTGTTCTTGGTGTGGACAAGTTAGAGGGACAACATTTGGTGTCTTGAAGACAAATCTCAAAGGCGCAGACACGTTGCAGTGCATCAAGAGGTTAGTGTAATCGTTCTTGATTTAATCTAGGGTTCTAAAATTAATCTGATTAATTTTAAAATCTTAAATGGCAAATACAGATCCAAAAACATATTAAAGAGTTTTAATATGTTGTTTATCATTGAAATCAAATAGATAAAAATAAATCTTGCATGATGCATGTAACCCTAGGTGAAAATTTTTGAATTCAATGGTATAAACTTGTGTTTTTCACGCTTCCGTTCCTTCAATTGGTATCAGAGCCACTATATTTGCCATTTAGATTGATTTTTATATGATTTAATTGTGTGTTTGATCATGAGATCAAAAGTTCATTGCTGGTTGCAAAGCCAAGGTGGCGGCACAAATGATGAACACCATGGTGAGCATGGTTGATGCACCACAATGGTGTGCAAAGGTAAATGGATGGTGAATGTGCAATTGTTGTATGATCTAAGATCCATTTTATGTCTAATTAAATTGTTTAATTAGAATTTTTATCACACAATTAAATTATGATTCAAATCAGAATTTTTAAAATTGTTTGAATGTGATTCAAATTTGAATTTTAAAAGTTGTTTGAATGTGATTCAAATCTGAATTTTAAAAGTTGTTTGAATGTGATTCAAATCTGAATTTTTAAAGTTGTTTGAATCATATTTAAATCTGATTTTTTAAAATTGATTGAATAAAATTCAGATCTGATTTTTTAAAAAATGTTTGAATGTGATTCAAATCTGATTTTTTAAAAAATGTTTGAATGTGATTCAAATATGAAATTTCAAAGTTGTTTGTATATGATTCAAATCTGAATTTTTAAATTTGTTTGAATGAGATTCAAATCTGAATTTTTAAATTTATTTGAATCATATTCAAATCTAGACTTTTAAGTTGAATATGAGATATTCAATTTAATTTAAGTATGTATGTTTTATTTAATTGTTACATAGTGATATGCATGATGGATGATCATGGACTATAAAAGACTAATGTGATTGGATTTATTTCTTTTAAGTTTCTTTGGGATTGTAAATTAATTAATTTATTTTAATTTATTTTGGGCATGTATTATTAAGTTTGTAATAATTTTTGGGGTTGTAATTTCATTTATTTAAGTTCTTGTAAATTCGCCTTGGTATGCCAAGGATTACTATGTAATATTGGATTGCAAGAAGTTTAAGGAGGTCAAGAGCATTGGTGGGACCAGTGGGAGGAATTCAAGATCAAGTGTTGATTATGTACTCCTTCAGCAACTCTTGTAAAATGAATAAATGAATGAAATGCACCTAGGAATGCCCTGATTCAATTCTTAGTTGCTCATAATTGAATCCCTTAGAGAGTCTATGATCATACCATATTTATTGCTTATCCATGAATGCATGAGATGTATGGGAATGTATGCTATTATATGATATATGCATGCTAATTGGATAATGTGCAAAGTGAGACCTTAATAGTAATTAGAATGACCATAAAATCTTCCAAACAAATGATTAAGTTGGAAATGCTATAATTAAAGTAATTATAACATAGGCCCTCCATTGGGGCAATTATTTTAAGAAATTTTAAATAGTTGCATAAGATGCAATTAATTTAAGAGATTTTCTTAAGAATAATTGTTAAGCATGAGATATTGTAAATATGTAAATAGTTTGGTGGCCAATATTGGATGTACCTGAGGACATTAAAATTATTTGCATAATTACTGGCTCAATGGGATCAACTTAACTAATGCAAGATAAGTCAATAATGGATGTACCTGAGATTTTGAGCATTAGGGGCTAGGTAAAGGATTGAACCTCACATGAGATGTGATGGGCAAGGAGTTGCTCACTTATAGTTTATTGTAATTCCAATAATGGATGTACCTGAGGATGATCAATAGAATTATAAGAATTCAATCACCCACTAGAAATCCATCCAACTAGGATTTCTGTTTTCTACTTTGGAAGTGTAGGATTCGCTAAGTTAGTGGGAGGACCAATTTGATTAAAAGACCATAATCATTTTGGTTAAATACATGATACATTTACAAATTAATCTGGTTATTTTCTGCAATTAATTTTCTGATAAAAATGAGCACAGAACAACTACCACAATCCAATATCCTTGCAAGCATACTTAATCGCAATAGGTTGACAGGACCTAATCTCTCTGATTGGCTAAGAAATTTAAAACTTGTCCTGAACCTTGAACATATAGGATATGTTCTAGATTCAAATGTTCCTGGTCCCTTACCTCCAGAGGCCACACAAGAGGAACATGAAACTTTGGATAAGTGGAAGGAGCATGATATGAGAGCTAAGTGTTACATGCTTGCTTCCATGAGTAATGAGTTACAGAAGCAGCATGAGAACATGCAGAGTGCAAGTGAGATCCACCTTCACCTACAATAGTTGTATGGTGAGCACAGCAGGAATGCTAGGTATGAGATATCTAGGCAGCTGTTCCGCATAAGGATGTCTAAGGGACAGAATGTTGGGGATCATGTCCAAAAGATGATTCGACTGATTGAGCAGTTGGAACATCTTGACTTCAATATGGATTTCAAACTACAGACGGATTTTATCCTTCAGTCCCTTCCTGAGTCTTTTGGGAATTTTGTGACAAATTTCCATATGACTCAACAGGAATGCACCTTAGCTGGTTTACTCAACATGCTGGTTATTGCCCAGAAGAATATGCCGGGCAATAAAGGAAAAGAGGTTGCTTTGATTGCATCTTCTTCTGTTGGAAAGTCCAACAAGAAGAAGGGCAATAAGAAAAAGAAACCTCAGATTCCTAGTCCTTCCAAGAAAATAGCTAAACAGAAAAGGAAGACTAAAGCTGATGGAGGCAAAGGAAAGTGTTTCCACTGCCAAAAGGATGGGCACTGGAAAAGGAACTGCCCAGAGTATCTTGGGTCTCTGAAGGACAAGAAGGATACACCTTCAGAAGGTATGTCCATATCTTATTATTTAGATTCTGATGATACTCATAGTTCATCTACAGCTTGGGTTTTAGATACTGTTGCCAGTTCTCACATTTCTAATGATATGCAGGAACTAGCAAATAGTAGCAGCTTGCGTTCTCAAGATATTAGAGTCCGGATTGGCAATGGCTCAACTGTTGAAGCTTTAGCCATAGGATCTAAATCTTTTTACATGTTTGGACATGTTTTGTGTTTGGATAATATTTTATATGTACCTGATGCTTTTAAGAACATCATTTCTATATCTAGTTTTACTAGAAATTGCTATGAATTTCAGTTCACATATGATGTTTGCAATATTTATTTTAGAAATAAATATGTTGGTTCGGGTTATATGAATGATGGTCTTTATTATTTGGATAATAATGACAAACACAAATTGAATGCAAGTGATCTCAAAGAATGCAATGCCATGGTGAAAACTAACTCAAGTTCAAAATATATTTGGCACTTATGGTTATGTCATGTTGCAGAAGATAGGATTGTAAAACTGGAGAAAATGGGGATTCTATCCTTATTGGGCTCTGAGCCTACTCCAACTTGTGAATCTTGCCTTCAGGGAAAAATGACTAGATCACCCTTTGTTGGACAAGGGCTAAGAGCTGAAAATATTTTGGAACTAATACATAGTGATGTATGTGGTCCATTTAAAGAAATGGCTAGAGGGGGCTTTCATTATTTTATTACCTTTACTGATGATAAATCAAGATTTGGGTATTTGTATTTGATGAAATACAAACATGAATCCTTTGAAAAGTTTAAAGGATTTAAATCTGAAGTAGAAAATCAAACAGGAAAGAGTATTAAAGCTCTTCAATCAGATCGTGGAGGTGAATATTTGAGTACTGAATCTGATGAATACTTGAGAGAGCATGGCATTGTTTCTTAGCTGACTCCTCTAGGAACGCCACAGCTGAATGGTGTATATGAAAGGAGAAATCATACCCTATTGGATATGGTACATAGTATGATGAGCTATACTGATATGTCAATCTTCTTTTGGGGATTTGCATTAGAATCAGCTTTGTATATTCTAAATAGGATTCCATCAAAATCAGTTTCTTCCACAACTTATGAGATATGGCATGGAAGAAAACCAAGTCTTAAGCATGTTAAGATTTGGGGTTGTCCAGCTTATATCAAAAAGTTGAACAGTGATAAATTGGAGACCAGATCAGAAAAAGGTCGATTTGTTGGATATCCAAAAGAGAGTTTTGGATATTATTTTTATTTACCTACTTCACAAAAGGTTGTGATAAGTAGAGATGCCACATTTCTTGAACAACAGTTTGTTCAAGAAGGAGGCAAAGGAAGGCAAATAGAGTTAGAATTGGAGAATTCTGACCAACCAACAGATCAGATGGATATAGATCCATCTAGTCAACCTATACCCATTGATGAAACATCTACAGCTGTTCCTCGTAGAACAACCAGGGTATCTCACCCACCAGTGAGATATGGTTTTCTTTATGAAGAAGAACAAGAGTTGTCTATTCATGAAAAAGTAGATCATGGAGATGATCCACTTACCTATGAAGAAGCTATATCAGATATAGACTCTTCAAAATGGATTGATGCTATGAAATCCGAGATTGATTCCATGTATAAGAATCAAGTTTGGGATCTTGTTGACCCACCTGAAGGTATTGTACCTATAGGGAACAAATGGGTTTTCAAGAAGAAAATTGGTTCTGATGGAAAGGTAGAGACCTATAAGGCAAGGCTAGTAGCGAAAGGGTTTCGCCAAAGGCAAGGAGTCGACTATGAGGAGACTTTCTCGCCTGTTGCCATGCTTAAATCAATTAGGATTTTATTAGCAATAGCTGCATACTATGAATATGAGATTTGGAAGATGGATGTCAAAATAGCTTTTCTCAATGGATACATTGAAGAAAACATTTTCATGGAACAACCTAGGGGTTTTGAATCCCAGGATGGTTCCAAGATATGCAAGCTAAAGCGATCCATTTATGGGTTGAAACAAGCTTTGAGGAGTTGGAACATCCGTTTTGATGAAGCCATTAAATCCTTTGGTTTTATCAAAAATGAGGATGAGTCATGTGTATATAAGAAGGTTAGTGACAGTGCTATCACTTTCCTTGTCTTATATGTGGATGACATACTGTTGATGGGTAATGACACAGGTATGTTGACAACTATAAAGGTATGGTTGTCAAATACATTCTCCATGAAAGACTTAGGGGAGGCAACCTATATTCTTGGGATTCGCATATATCGAGATAGAGTGAAAAGAATAATTGGTTTATCCCAAAGTCTATACTTAGAAAAGGTGTTAAAGAGGTTTAACATGCTTGATTCTAAGAGAGGATTGTTACCAGTGAGACATGGTATCCACCTTTCCAAAGAGATGTCCCCAAAGACACCTGAAGAAAGAGATAAGATGGCTAGGATTCCTTATGCTTTGACTATTGGAAGTTTAATGTATGCAATGTTGTGTACTAGGCCGGATATTGCATATGCTGTTAGTTTGACTAGCAGGTATCAATCCAATCCAGGTTTGGAACACTAGATAGCTGTCAAGAATATCCTTAAGTACTTGAGAAGAACTAAGGATTTATTCTTGATATATGGAGGTGAAGACTTGTAATTGGAAGGTTATACTGATTCTGATTTCCAATTAGATATCGATGATAGAAAGTCTACCTCTGGATATGTGTTCATTTGTAATGGAGGTGCAGTTAGTTGGAAGAGTTCCAAACAGAGCATAACTGCAGATTGCACTACAGAGGCTAAATATATTGCCGCATCAGATGCTGCAAAGGAAGCTGTTTGGATAAAGAAGTTCGTGACAGAACTTACAGTAGTTCCTTCCATTGAGTCAGCAGTTCCACTACACTGTGACAACAATGGAGCGATCATCTGAGCTAAGGAACCAAGGTCTCACCAGAAATCCAAACACATAGAAAGGCGCTACCACATTATCAGAGAAATAGTTGGGCGAGGCGATGTAGCCATGCAGAAAATAGCATCAGCTGAAAATCCAGCTGATCCATTCACTAAGCCTATGTCACAGACTTAGTTAGACCGACATCTTGAGAAGATAGGTCTAAGATATTGTAATGAATGGCTCTAGTGCTAGTGGGAGATTGTTAGTAGTATGCCCTAGAGCATATCATTTAGTATGTATCTTTTACATATTTTTATTAATAAAAAGGCATTTCCACTTTTCCGTTTACATAATATATTTATGTGTAATAGAAAAGGTCCATTGATATTTTATTAGAAATATTATTCTTAAGTTGTTAAGAATATGAGTGACAATATTTCTAGAACAAAGTATCATAAATAGGTTCACAATCGAGGATACTTCATAATAAGGACATGACTTATCCAGAAAGATTGTATTCATATTTGTTCCCAAGTTATTTATATGAGATATAAATAAGATGGAATGGTGAGTCTCATGCCATATGACAAACATGATAGGCACTTATAAAGGATAAGTAGGTCAAACCAGTGACACTTATGACAAGCACATGGAGTTTACTCTTGTCAATGTTTTGTCATAAATCATATCAGTGCATATAATCTATAGACCTGAGATAGCACAGTTATCTTGTATATAGGTAGTTTGAGTTTAATACTACTTTCATACTTGTACTAAGTATGGGTATATGGGTATCTGTGGGCTCCTACTAGTTATATATGGAGGTAGGTGTTGATCAAGATGGAATCTGTTCCTCTAAGTAAATAGAGATAAAATTCTATGTTCATTTAATTGTTCTTGATGTTTCAAGTTCCTGGAGAGGATAAATAGATTTATTCAGAAAAGAGTTTTTGATGAGAAAATCTTTTTAATCAAGAACTGGATTTAAAAGAGAACATAATATTCATAGCAAATGGAGTTTGACATAAACCATGACTCCAGCTTGAGTTGGGATTTTGTAACAGAGAGATTCTAGTGCATGGTAACATATGATTATAGGTTCATTTGAGGTAAACCTTATTACTAATTGGGTGGCCATGGCATGCTATGCTAGGTGTTAACCATGGTCTATGAGGTTCATAAAATGATTTAGAGAAATCATTTATGGTAAGAAAGAGTTCTGATGATATTAAGAGTTGATATCATGTCTCATTGCCAATTAGTGATGAGCCTAGTAAGTCACACACATACACAAGTTATCACCTATTTAAATATGATTTAATTAATTAATTAAAGAGTTTAATTAATAAATTAAATAGGTTTAGTTTGCAATTAAATTGCAAAATCCCTAGCATGACTTGAAACCAAATCTAGATTATTGGATGTATAGTATAAGTTAAATTTATATTTAAAGTGTTTAAATATGAATTTAATTAATGAGAAATTAATTTATAGAGATTAATTAATTAATTTATATTGGATATAAATTAATTAGAAGAAGAAAAATAATTATTTTGGGTTAAGAACTCAAAATTAAGACACAGGGGCATTTTGGTCATTTCACAGTGTGACACATGGCACCATGAGATGGCGACACATGGCATTACACATAATCTTGCCAAATATTTTTTAATCATGTAAGATGATTAAAATCAAGATTAAATATAGGTTTGACACTTGGCACAATGTGATTGGGTCACTTAAACCTAGAGCTAATCAAAGGGTGACTTGTGGCAAGGGTTTAATGTGTTAACCTAGCTATATAAGTGTTGTTATGAACAAGAAAAACAACCAGCAGCCACTCCTCTCCTTTGTCATGCCATTTTGAGGCTCTCCATCTATTCTTCTTCATCTCTCATCAATTCAAAGAGATTAGCCATCAATCTCTTGAACTAAGAACACTAGAAATTGTTTCTAGTGTCCTGTTTACATCTCTAATCTCTTAAAAGGCAGAACTTAAATTTCTAATTAATAGAAAAAGCTTTAGAAGCTATTCAAGGGCTGCCATAGGTGTTCTTGGTGTGGACAAGCTAGAGGGACAACATTTGGTGTCCTGAAGACAAATATCAAAGGCGCAGACACGTTGCAGTGCATCAAGAGGTTAGTGTAATCATTCTTGATTTAATCTAGGGTTCTAAAATTAATCTGATTAATTTTAAAATCTTAAATGGCAAATACAGATCCAAAAACATATTAAAAGAGTTTTTATATGTTGTTTATCATTGAAATCAAATAGATAAAAATAAATCTTGCATAATACATGTGACCCTAGGTGAAAATTTTTGAATTCAATGGTATAAACTTGTGTTTTTCACGCTTCCGTTCCTTCAGAATTTTGGTAAGCTTCCTTCATGAAAGTTGGCACATTTTGTGCCTAGTTTCACCTCTAATTGCTCTCATACCAATTGGAATCACACATTTTCATTTATAACCTAAAATGTATTCTGTTTTTACTAACCATAGTTTGCATTGAAAATCGGCACTTTTAATGAACACCATTCACATTTCATTTTGGTCAATTGTCCAACCACAATGCAATTTGTTAATTTGTCCAGCAAAAACTCAGTTTAATGAAATGAAATGTCCAACAATACTCAATTCACTTAAACATCCAATAGTTATTCTATTTAAGTAAATATCCATTACACTCAATTCAATGAAATCAATATCCAACTCTTATACAAACCTTCAAACCCTAATCCATTGATCAAAACCACTAATGTACATTCCATTAACTCATAATCAACATTAATCTACATGAAATTAAAGCTCTCTTACATACATCAAAACTGCCCAATTACACATACACTTCGAGCTTTCATTTTCAATTCACAACCTCACTTCACGTGCACAATTCAAACTATACCTATGGTAATCAAACTCTTATACATTTAAACACTCTAATCAACATCATTCCCTAACAAATACATGTAAGAACAAACCAACTACTTTAATCACCATGGCTGCCAAAATTGAAGTCCACCAATTACCCATCTAATTCTTCAAATTTCTCCATAAATCAACTCATTACAACATTAACTCAAAGACTAATTAAGAAAGGGAAGGAAAATTAACACTGACCTTGACTTGAGCTTCACAAAACTTCACCAAATCCTCTCCTTCTTGTTGCCTATCTCTTTCCCATGTTGTGTAGACAAACTTTAGTGAAGAAATCAAGTGGAAAAGGGGCTCACTTCATGCTTGCATGGAGGTTAGGAAGCTTTGGCCATGGTGTTTCCATGGTGGATTCAATTTAGCTGGTGAGAGTGAGGTTGAAGAAGAAGATGTTTTTGCCCATTTCCACTTTGATATATCTCTTTTTTTTTTTAAGGATAGTGGAGCACTAACCAATAATTTAATGTTTAATGATTTAAAGTTTCCCTAATTTGCACATTTAGCTCAATTCTTTCACTATTTACATAATGTATCACTATTTAATTTTTTTTCATGATATTTCTAAGTGTAATATCATTTATTTTTAATGGACATTGAGGTCAAAAGGCAACTCTAGGTGTCAAATGACCAAAATGCCCCACTTCGAGTTATATTCCCGATTTTTCGACAACACCGATTTTTGTCTGTTTTTCGATTTTTCATTTTTCTTTGGACTAATTATTTAATTTTTCTTTGATATTTCTAATGACATTTATACTTCAATAGATGTTTATTTAAGTTCTAAAAATATTTTCCAGGGTTCCCCGTGTAACACCCCTATGTTCGATAGTGCGTTCTACTATTCCAATGACCAGTGTTGTCCATGAAGGAACGGAAGCGTGAAAAACACAAGTTTATACCATTGAATTCAAAAATTTTCACCTAGGGTCACATGCATCATACAAGATTTATTTTTATCTATTTGATTTCAATGATAAACAACATATTAAAACTCTTTTAATATGTTTTTGGATCTGTATTTGCCATTTAAGATTTTAAAATTAAACAGATTAATTTTAGAACCCTAGATTAAATAAAGAACGATTACACTAACCTCTTGATGCACTGCAGCGTGTCTGCGCCTTTGAGATTCGTCTTCAGGACACTAGATGTTATCCCTCTAGCTTGTCCACACCAAAAACACCTATGGCAGCCCTTGAATAGCTTCTAAAGCTTTTCTATTAATTAGAAATTCAAGTTATGCCTTTTAAGAGATTAGAGATGTAGACAGGACACTAAAAACAATTTCTAGTGTTCTTAATTCAAGAGATTGATGGCTAATCTCTTTGAATTGATGAGAGATGAAGAAGAATAGATGAAAAGCCTCAAAGTGGCGTGAAAAAGGAGAGGAGTGGCTGCTGGTTGCTTTTTCTTTTCATAACAACACTTAAATAGCTAGGTTAACACATTAAACCCTTGCCACATGTCACCCTTTGATTAGTTCTAGGTTTAAGTGACCCAATCACATTGTGCCAAGTGTCAAACCTATATTTAATCTTGATTTTAATCATCTTACATGATTAAAAACATTTGGCAAGCGTATGTGTAAACCCATATGTCACCATCTCATGATGCCACATGCCACACTGTGAAATGACCAAAATGTCCCTGTGTCTTAATTTTGAGTTCTTAACCCAAAATAATTATTTTTCTTCTTCTAATCAATTTATATCAAATATAAATAAATTAATTAATCTCTATTAATTAATTTCTCATTAATTAAATTCTTATTTAAACACTTTAAATATAAATTTAACTTATACTATACATCCAATAATCTAGATTTGGTTTCAAGTCATGCTAGGGACATTGCAATTTAATTGCAAACCAAACCTATTTAATTAATCAATTAAAATCTTTAATTAATTAATTAAATCATATTTAAATAGGTGATAACTTGTGTATGTGTGTGACTTACTAGGCTCATCACTAATTGGCAATGAGACATGATATCAACTCTTAATATCATTAGAACTCTTTCTTACCATAAATGATTTCTCTAAATCATTTTATAAACCTCATAGACCATGGTTAACACCTAGCATAGCATGCCATGGCCACCCAATTAGTAATAAGGTTTACCTTAAATGAACCTATAATCATATGTTACCATGCACTAGAATCTCTCTGTTACAAAATCCCAACTCAAGCTGGAGTCATGGTTTATGTCAAACTCCATTTGCTATGAATATTATGTTCTCTTTTAATTCCAGTTCTTGATTAAAAAGATTTTCTCATCAGAAACTCTTTTCTGGATAAATCTATCTGTTCTAGCTAGGAACTTGAAACATCAAGAACAATTAAATGAACATAGGATTTTATCTCTATTTACTTAGAGGAACAGATTCCATCTTAATCAACACTTACCTCCATATATAACTAGTAGGAGCCAACAGATGCCCATATACCCATACACAGTACAAGTATGAAAGCAGTATCAAACTCAAACTACCTATATACAAGATAACTGTGCTATCTCAGGTCTGAAGATTATATGCACTGATATGATTTATGACAAAACATTGACAATAGTAAACTCCATGTGCTTGTCATAAGTGTCACTGGTTCGGCCTACTTATCATTTATAAGTGCCTATCATATTTGTTATATGGCATGAGACTCACCATTCCATCTTATTTATATCTCATATAAATAACTTGGGAACAAACATGAATACAATCTTTCTGGATAAGTCATGTCCTTATTATGAAGTATCCTCGATTGTAAACCTATTTATGATACTTTGTGCTAGAAATATTGTCATTCATATTCTTAACAACTTAAGAATAATATTTCTAACAAAATATCAATGGACCTTTTCTATTACACATAAATATATTATGTAAACGGAAAAGTAAAAATGCCTTTTATTAATAAAAATATGTACAAGATATATACTAAATGATATGCTCTGGGGCATACTACTAACAGTTCGGACAGCTAGAATGCCTAGAACTACACTTCGATATGAGTGAGGAGACATAAAATAATAAAATACAAGAAAAGAAAATACAAGAAAAACAAAGGAAAAATAATAGCAAAGAAATGTAACCAAGTTAAGCGAGTTGAGAACCCTAGCGATGGGTGACCGCACCGGGAAGTCATGGCGTGGACCGTTGACTAGCCCTGGACTGCGGGAAACCCTGAAAAATATTTTTATGACTTAAAGAGACATCAATTGAAGTATAAATATCATTAGAAATATCAAAGAAAAACTAATTAATTAGTACAAAGAAAAGTGAGAAATCGAAAAACGGACAAAACCCGGTGTTACCGAAAAATTGGGAATGCAACCCGAACAGGGGCATTGTAGTCATTTGACACCCCAAGTTGCCTTTTGACCTAAATGTCCATTAAAAATAAATAATATTACACTTAATGTAAATAAAAAAAATGGGATTCAAATTGAGTAATTAACACATTTAACTTATAATGTAATTAAATATTGGTGAGTGGAGCACTATGGGGTTAAAATAATCAATATGTGGGCAGGTGTAAACCCCACTAACACCTTCATCTTCTTCATTCACTCACCATTGCCGAAATGAAAAGCTTGAAAATCCTCCATGGCCGTTTTGCTTAAAGCTTCATAATCTCCATCTTTTCCACCTCCAAACACCAAAGTTTCTTCACTAATTTTGATCCCCACCTCACAAGGAAGAAGTAGATACTAAATTCAAGGGATTTTGGTGAAGATTTAACAAGCCCCAACAATAGGTAAGTGTTTAAATTGATTTTTTTTCTTAAGTAAAGTTTATAGGAAGCTTGAGATGAACAAATTGATGAAGAAAATTTGAGGTTTTGGTGAGTTGTTATTATGCACTAGTTAGGCAGCCATGGTACTTAAATATTTTGAATTATTTTCACATGAAATTGATGGGTATTGATGTTGATAAAAGTGAATAAAAGTTTTAGTAGGTTAATTCTTGGTGTATGTTAAAGTTGAGCACTTGAGTTGGAAATTTTGTTGAATTTAAAATTCTATGCGTGAGTGCCTAAATGGACAGCCATGAAATTGTATGCTAAATGAAATATTATTACATGTATTGTGAAGAATTAATGTTGACTAATGTGATTTAAAGTATTGGTAAGTTAACTTCATGCATATGTAATGGTGGACCAAGTGGAAATTGAGTTTGAAGGCAATTATGGAGGCTTGACAAATATGGCAGCTTGTTAACTCTTTAAAGGATGCTGGAATTCATGAAGTTGTTTAATGAATTGTGGTCCTAAAGTTTTCCAAATATGTATGTAAATTAGTAGTGAAGATATATGTTATGATAGTGGACATGTAAATGAGCATGATTAGGTGATTAAATTGTGGTAATTGAGTTTGACAAATTCTGCACTTTATGGTGTATGCTGAAAGTGATTGTAAGATGCCAAAATGATCAATAAAATGTTTTGAAATATGTTTAGGTTAGGGTGCAAACCATAATTGGCATGAAGGTGAAGTTTGATAAGTGTTAAAGGTGATTTTTTATGAGTATAAACAAAATGCAATAGGGCAGTTTGTGTTTTGGGCTTAGAACCTTAAGTGTGTGGCTCCAATTGGTATGAAACCAACTGGAGGTGAAACTAGGCACAAAATGTGCCAACTTTCATGAAGGAAGCATGCCAAAATTCTGCTTGTAAAGTAACTTGAAAAATGACCAAATCCGGATTAGTGCAATTAAGGCCTGAAAATTTACCATTTGGGCAGCAGTTAGTGTTTAGGCCATAACTCACTCAAAACAGGTCTAATTGACCTGAAATTTTGACCATGAATAGCTAAGACCCATATCTACAAGTCTTATGAGGACACCAAAACCCAGAAATGACCATAAGCAAGTCAAACAGCTTGCACAAGTTCGGGTCCAAAAACTGGCCGAACCAAAATTGACCTAAAATGACCTAAAGTGACCAATTTTGATGCATTTTGACCAGCAATAATAAAATGACCATAACTTGGTCTACATAACTCAGAATGACCTGAAATTTTTCCCCGCATGCAACAAGACATAGATCTACAAGTTTTTAGTTTTGACCAAAACCCGAAAACTGAGAGAACTAGGACGTCCGGCTAGGTCAAACTAGTATCCCGGAATCCAGCAAATTGCAAGAAAATGCAATATACAAGGAAATGAATTTGGTAACATGTACCAACCCTAAATGACTATTGAATGTGACAAATTAGTAACATTAAAACCTAATTTACCTAGAACGCATTTAGGGTCAACATATTAGGTTGACTAAGCAAATAATAGAATTCAGTGAATTAATTATCGAGCATTATCATTAGAGACAGTTTAAATGAATACTGAAACACTTCAAATTGTGTTTCTCAGTTAGCAAAGACTCAAGGAAAGGGAAGGAAACACTGAGTCAAGGCCAGGAGACAGTTATCAGAGGTTTGTGCACAACAGTAAATTCTTTTGAATTTTTTAATTGAAATGAATTATGACTATTTGTACATTATTGTTTTAAATTGTGGAAATGTGTTTAAATGAATATTTATTGCTTGAAAAGCATTGTAAATGGTTTGAAACTGTGAAAAATTGTTTGAATGATATTGATGGATACTTATTGATTGAAAAGCATTGGAAATGATTTGAAACCACAGCTATCATGTATATTGATTGTATTCCTCGCTAGCTTGTCTAGTGAGGCGAATTGAATTCCCTCTCTGGCTGAAGTGTTGAGGTGTGTGCCTGTTGAGGACGAATAGAATGAGGTCTCATATTTTTGCTAGTTCGCTATGTTATTCCTCATTAGCCATCGACTTTTGGGACAAATTGAATACCTCATTAGCCATCGGCTTTTGGGACGAATTGAACTTTGGAACATGATTAAGCTGTGTGTGATTTATTGATATGTATTGTAAGATTGTGAAATGGAGTTTAAATTCTTATTGACATTCACTGTCTTTTGAATTTAACTATGTTTTGATTTCTGAGATTTATTGTGATATTGTAAAATAGAGTTTAAATTCCTTATGACATTTATTGTCTTGAATCTAACTATGGTTTTATGTATCCACTATTTATATGATTTATGAATTGTGATTTAAAGTTGTATTTGGTAAATGTTGTGCACCATTGAGACATTGTCTCAGCGATAGCTTTTCATTGCTATCGCAGATAGACAGATGGACAGGGCAGCAGACTAGGCTGCTAGAGCATTCAGCGAGAGAGCATCGGGTATATTGAGTATACTCCATTTTGCATTTTGTACTGTAATGTATATTCACTGTATGTATATTTTATTCTTCGTTTGAGCAGTTGTAAAATAAAATTGTACCTTGAAGTTGTAAAATAAATTGTGAGTTATTTTGACTTTTAAAATTTGTACTGTATCTCTTTAATCTCAGTCTTTGAAAAATTATTGTGGAATTGAGTTGAGGAAAATATTGTGTTGTTTAATTGTTGGAGTTGAGAATGAGAAATATATTGAAGTGTTTTTTTTACAGGTTTCCTGAAGAACTGTTTTATCCAAAATACAGATGGCACTCTGCCAAAATTTTTACAGAAATTCTTAATAATTCAAATGTGTTAGTTCTATCACTTCAGTTCAAAAAGTTTTTAACACCTGTAAATAGTGCTCACCACTGTAAAAAAAAGAAGAAAAATTTTAAAATCCCTTGTAGTGTATTTAATGGGTTATCAGTAGACGAAGTTGGTAATTCATTAGGTATACTACGGGATCATGTTATGCCTTACAGAGGGGTAAGGTGTGACACCCCGCAGTCCAGGGCTAGTCAAAGATCCACGCCGTAACTTCCCAGTGCGGTCACCCATCGCTATGGCTTTCGGCTCGTTTAACTTGGTTACATTTCATTGTTATTGTTTTTTCTTTGTTTTTCTTGTCTTTTCTTTTCTTTTATTTCATTATTCTATGTCTCCTCACTAATATTTAAATATAGTTCTAGGCATTTTAGCTGTCCGGACAGACACTGGTCATCGGAGCAGTAGAACGCACTACCGAACATAGGGGTGTTACAAAGAGAATTGCCCAAATTCTCTTAAATTAAAATTACTAGAAATTGTTTCTAGTGTCCTATAGACATCTACAACCTCTCTAAAGGCAAATCCCTAATTTCTAATTGGTTGGCAAAGCTTGAGAAGCTGGTTTAGGGGCTGCCCATTGGTGATCTTGGTGTGGACAAGCTAGAGGGACAACATTTGGGGTCCTAGGTGCTTCACAAAGGTACTAATCACATCAAAAGTGCATCAAAAGGTTAGTGCACATATTCTTGTATCAATCTAGAGTTCTAATGAATTAATTTGTTAATTCTAAAATCTTGAATGGCAAATGTAGATCCTAATATATATTAAAAGTATTTTAATATGCAATTGAATATTGAAATTAATTAGGTACATAATGAATGTTGCATGATGAATGAGACCCTAGAAGAAAATTTTTGAATTCAATGTTCTAATCTAACAATTTTCATGCTTCCGCTCCTTCAAAAATTTCTAGGGGTGATTGAATTCTTATAAACTGTAAATCATCCTCAAGTACATCTATTCTTGGAATCATAACAATTCATAAGTGAGTGACTGTTTACTCATCACATCTCATGTGAGGTTGAATTAATTATTTGGCCCCTAATGCTCAAAACCTCAGGTTATTCTTGGTCTATCTTGCATTCATTAAGTTGTGCCCACTAAGTCAGCAAGTATGCAAATTTGAACCTTAATGACCTCAGGTACATCCATTCTTAGCCACCAAAGTATTTACATACTCACAACATCTCATGCTTAACAATTATCTCAATAAAATATCTTAAACCACATACATCATCCCTATGTAACCATAGCCAATAATGTAAGTGTTTAAAATTTCTCAAATAATTGCCTTAGTGGAGAGCCATGATACAATTTCCAAAATCACACTATTACCAACCTAATCATTTTATTGGAAGATTTCCTTGGCCAACTTAATTAATATTTGGTCTCACTTTGCACATTAACTATTTTTCATGCACATCATGAACTTACATATCATATACATACATTCATTCAATGGTAATGTAAAAGGCATGATCATTGACTATTTTATGGGAATCCAATCCTAGCCATAAGGATTTGGATTCTAGGGCATCCTAGGTTATCATTCATCTATTTAAAGCTTGATCATAGATCTCCAACTCTTGAAGCCTTGTGCTCCCACTGATCTCCATTAATGTATTGAACTCCATTTCTTCTTGTAAAATCCACCAAGCCAATTATAATATTTATCCTTGGCATACCAAGGTGAAAATTACAATATAATGAGTATACAAGCTCAAATAAATAAATTACAACCTAAGGCTATCATAATAAACTTATGATACAAACCTTGTAAAAATTAAAATAATTTTTACAATCCCATAGAAATGAATAAGAGCACAATCACGTTGGTCTCCTAAAGTCCATGATCATCCTTCATCCCAATTTCCATATTTATCACATGAACATGCCTTTTAATTTCAAATATCTAATATTCAAAATTAAACTAA
Source organism: Hevea brasiliensis (assembly GCF_030052815.1). Taxonomy (NCBI): domain Eukaryota; kingdom Viridiplantae; phylum Streptophyta; class Magnoliopsida; order Malpighiales; family Euphorbiaceae; genus Hevea; species Hevea brasiliensis. The sequence continues at coordinate 48,361,299 of NC_079499.1, forward strand.
CCATTCACGAATCACATTCACAATCATGTCATACTCATGTTGGGACTTAGATTAAACATTTTAATCACCAAGAAATGCCATAAAACTTGATCAAGCACAATGTTCACAACATTGGCCGAATGGACATTCCAGCTTAACTATTTCATGCTTTAATAAATTTTCATGATTTTTCTTGGATTTCCATGGTTTTAAACTACATCTCATACATATTAAACACCATAAAACAAGTAAATTTACAAAGATAAAATTGTTTGCTGAAAATCCAAATTTGGTCGAATAGATTTCTTCATGGTCACCACCATGGTTGAATCAATTCTAACGATTTCCTTTTTGTAATTTTCTTGTTTTTAATTGCATCTAATGTAACAATCAAGTGTCCCATGCATCATACAACATGATTAATTACTCCTAATGGCAAATTAGGGTGGCTCTGATACTAGTTGTAAGAAAAATGCACCAAAACAAGCCTTAAGGTGCAAAGTTAGCAATTTTTAAATTTTATAACCCTATGTTTCATACAACATACATAAACACTTTATACTATTGTAAAACACATAGTTTTGGTCATAACCAATTGCTAACAAGCCTAATTAGACATTACGAAACAAAATCCCAAAATTTTACCAAGTTAGGGTTTTGGAGAATTTCTTACCCCTAAGGCACATAATCATAATTCCAACACCAACTCCGGGGAGTGAAGACTATCAAGCACTAGCCTTCTAGCTTATCCACACAAGCCCTTTGATCAAAGCTCCTTGATCAAACCAAAAACCTTCCTTGCACCTCCCTTTTGATTTGGCCAACTTAGAGAGGAGGTGAGGAGTTGATTTTCTTGGTTTGCTTTCTTTGGAAGTAGAAAGAAACACTTTCTCAAGAACTAATTCAAGTGTATTAACACTTAACACTCTTGAAATGAATAAGGAAGATGAAAGAAATTTTCTTCTTGGTGGGAGGATATGGTTCGGCTGGTTTGAAAAAGGAAGAAGAAGATCATTTTGTCTTCATTCCTTTTCTTTTATTAACCTAATTTACTTAATTAAAATTAATTAGACAAGTGTCATAATCTCATTTAACTCTTAAAAGAGTTTTCAATTCTCAATTGGAGCACTTGTCACTTCTTAATCTTAATTAAAAAAAGTAAAACTTGATTAATTAGTATTCTAAATACTAATTAATTAACTATTAATTAATTAGATTTTTCCTCCTATTTTTGACAAAGTCAAAATGATCAAATTATCAAAGTTTGAAAAGTCAAGCTCTCTAAATTTTGACTAAGTCCATTTCTTCCATAAGCTTGTTCATTCAAGTTTATATTTAAACACTTTAATTATTAACTTGAACACTTCCATTGGTAAATTTAGTTTCAAGTCATGCTAGAAACTTTGTAATCTAATTACAAACTAAATTTATTAATTTAATTAATTAATTAAACTATTTAATTAGTTAATTAAACTATTTAATTATTTAATTAAATTAATTATGCTTTGATCAAGTTGCTCTTATGTGTCTGACTTAATAGGTTTATTACTAATTGGCAATGAGAATAATGTTAACTCCTTAATTGTAAAATTCTCACTTACATAATCTGTACGTTATACTATTCCGATGACTGAGGTTGTCCAGACAGACATCCAAAGTACAGACAGTCAGAATGTGGATAGCCAGAATACAGACAGTAAAAAATGTTTGAAACTACACTTCGGTGATAGTTCACAGACATAAATTGATGAAATAAATAAAAGAAAATACAAGAAAAATTAAGGAAAAATAAAAGAGAGGAAATGAAACTAGGTTAAACGAGCCGGCACCGTAGCGATGGGTGACCGCACTGGGAAGTTATAGCGAAGGCAATTGCTGACCCCAGGACCATGGGAAACCCTCGGAAATAATTTTCGAGACATAATTCAACGCCTATTGAGGTGTAATTAACCTTGGAAATGTCAAAGAAAAATAAATGAATTAGTACAAATAAAAACAAAAATTTGAGAAACCGATAAAAATCGGTGTTACCGAAAAATTGGGAATACAACCCGAAGAGGGGTATTTTGGTCATTTGACACCTAGTGTTGACTTTTGACCTAAATATCCATTAAAAATAAGTGATATTAAACTTTGAAAATATCATGAAAAATAAAAATGTGGTACATAATGTAAATAGTGAAAGCTTAGTGGCAAATTTGCAAATTTGCCAATTTAAGTATAATTAATTCATTTCCTAAAGTTAGTGCTCCACTAACTCACATTATGGGACATCTATATAAATCATCTTGGACAGAAATTCATCATCTTCAACCTAGAACAAAAACCAGCCGAATGAAAACACCATTGAAGCACCATGGCCGAATGTGTTCCACCACCATGCAACCTTGATTTAGCCCGCCTTTCCACTAGTTTTCTTCATTAAAGCTTGCACACTCAACTTGAGAAAGCTTTTGAGAGCAAGAAAGGAAGGATTTGGTAAGGTTTTGGGAAAGCTCTCAAGAGGTAAGTGTCCAAACTTCCTACCTATCTTTGGTATTCTTGATATTTAGCTTAAGGGGAGTTGATTGGTGTTGAAATTTGAAAGAAATTGTTGAGTTTGCAATCTGCCCATTTTCGGCAGCCATGGGAGGTGAGCTTGCTTGAGTTTTTCTTATACTAAAATGATGGGAATTAGTGTTGATTAGGTGAATTTGATGCATTGATAAATTACCTCCCATGTATGTATATTGAACACTTGAAATTAGGAGTTTAGAAAGTGTATTTGAGAACCATGGTAATGGCCAATTTCAGCAGCCTTGAAATTCATGGATTAATGTTTGATTTCATGAATTTAAATGATGAATTATGATATTGATGGATTAAGGGCAATATATGTAAGAAATGGTTGGAATTGTATGTAGTAAAAGCAAGTGATTTCATGTGTATGTATGCGTTGAATTAAACTTTGAGAATTAGGATTGTAATATGTTCATTGAGCACTTGTGTATTCTGCTCAAATTGATATAATTGAGTTGTGATTAATGAGTATTAGAAGTGCCATGTATGTTTTTTTGGAGTTTGGAAGAAGGAGGAGATTGAAATTGGGAGTGCTTATTGCTTGCAGGTTGAGTTGTTGTTGAATCCAATAGCTTTTCATTACCATATCTCCCTTTATGTTGCCCCAATCGGTATGAGGCCAATTAGAAGTGTTTTGGGACATCCAAACCTTCATTTTTTAAGAAGAAACCCTGCCCAAATTTCGTTCATAGGTTATTCAAATTTTGGCTTGAATACGGATAGCTTGCTGGATTAGACTCAGAATTGACTATATGAACAGTATGTGTTCATATGGCCATAACTTGCCCTAGGAAGGTCAGAATGACCTGAATTTGGAACCATTAAAAAGCTTAGACATAGGGGAAAACTTGTCCTGAAGACCACTTGACTCTTTTTTGCCTTTAACTAAGTCAAACTGTTAGCACAAGTTGGGTCGCCAAAACTGCCAACCCAGAAAATTGACCAAAACACTGTTCCATTGATATGCTTGACTAGTTTTGGCAAAAATGCCATAACTTGGTCTCCAAAGTTGAAAATTGAGTGAAACTAGTGCCAAAAGTTTTATAAGATATAGCACAACAATTTTTATGTTTTAACCAAGCTCCAGAACCCATTGAATCCTAGGGAAAATATTAGCCAAAGTTAGGAATTGAAATCTAGAAAATGTTAAGTTGAACCCAGAATGCCATTGATACCAGTGTGTTCAATTGGCCATAACTCACTCAAAACATGTCCAAATGACCTGAAATTTATATCAATGGAAAGCTTAGACATAGAGCTATAACTCCTATGAAGACACCAAAGCCCAGAATGACCAAAACCAAGTCAATTTGCTTGCCCAAGTTAGCGTACCAAATCTGCCAGAATTGAGTTTGACCTAAAAATGACCTAACTTTGCATTAAAAATGCAATCTGTCCAGCTTTAGTAAATTGACCATATCTTGGTCTATACAACTCAGAATGACATGAAATCAATGGCAAAAATTCAATAAGATATGGACCTATAAATTTGCTTCTTTGACCAGAAACTAAAAACCAAGGGAAACAGAACATTTAGCCAGATTAATCTAGCATACCAAAACTGAAAAATTGATGTTATCATGCAATAAGTCTTAGAAATAAAATTGCCAATAAATGCCAACTTGTGAGATTTGTAAAATGTACTATATTAGCAACATATTGAGATGCAAATTGTGACATATTGATACTAGAATCAACCTATCCATGATGCATAAAAAGGTCAACATTTTTGTTGATCAGTGAAAGGCATAATGACCTATAAACCCTAAAAATAAAGAATTAAATATTTAAGCTTGTAAATGCTCTAGTCTTGCCTAGTTGACTAGTTTGGATAGGTTGGCATGCCAATAGGGTACTGACAGCTATACTTGTAACACCCTCATTTGTATAGCCTGGTATATTTTACTGTTCCAGTGACCGGTGTCGGTCCGGACAATTAAAGGGACTAGAACCACATTTAAGACAACTAAAGAAGCCATAAATATAAATAATTAGTAATTGCCAATTAGTTAAGTGTAAATAAGGAAAAATAGAACATAAGAGGTTAAATGAGCCGAGAGTCACAGCAATGGGTGATCGTCTCGGAAATGACTGCGAAGCCGTTTTAAACTCAAATTTCGAATCGTAAAATGTGACGCTGCGGTCCTGAGGACCATTATGAACACAGTGGAAAAAAGAAAATCATGAAAAAGAACTGTTAAGCTAGTCAAATAATTAGGTCAGGGAGCCGGAAGAATTATTGAATTATTTGCAAATCGGGATGAACCGGCGAGGGGCAATTTGGTCAATTGACCCCGAGAGCTGACTCCTGACCTAACTGTCAAATAAAATCGGAGAAAAGAAAATTTCAGAATTGAGAATTAAATTAAAAAAATAATAGAAAAATAAAAAAAAAAAGAAAATGGAAAATGGAAAAGTCAAAAGGTGATGACATCATGCATGACCTCATGCATGATGCCATAAAGAATATAATTTATTTATTTATTTATTTAGATTTTTAGGTCTTCCATAAGGATAAAAACAAAACAAAAGAAAAGAAATAAAAAATTCATTTAGTCATCTTTTTTTTCCTTGTTGCCGCCTCCCATTCTTCTCTCTCCCTCACCATTGCAAACTCCATTAAAGCTTGTCTTCAAGCTTTGAAACCACCATTAAACCTCAAATCCTTCCGTACTTGCTTCACAAAAACTTGATTTAGTCACTTGAGAAGGAACTTGGTCATCAAAGAAAGAAGAAAAGAAGAGGGAAATTAAAGAATTCAAATTCAAATTGAGGTAAGTGCAATTTCAAGTTTAGATTCTTATTGAATTCATGAATTTAAGTTATGTGTGGTGAAATTGCATTAGAAATAAAGGAAATCATGCTTAAATAAGGGAAGAGAGAATGTGGCAGCCATGGAACCCTAAGGTTTTGATGGTATTTAGTTAAGTTAAACATGAAATATTGGTGAATAGATGTTATATATGTGAATTGTATAATTAGATTACTTGAATTGTTAAGATTGGACAAACTTAGGGTTTTGGACATTAGGGTTTAGAGACCAAAAATGTGAGAAACTTGTAAATGGTGTCTTTGACCTAATGTGAAGTGAGAAATGGTTATTTTTGACATAATTAAGTGTGTTAGAAGTGTTGGAATTAAAGTCAAATTCGGAGGGAGTGTGGTCATGCTACTGCAGCATGACCAAATCAACTTTGAGGGACTAAAAATGAAATTTTACTAGTCCAATTGGTATGGGACCAATTGGGACTGAAAATAGGCACTAAATGACACAATTTTTATTTAAGAAGCATGCCCAAAAAGTGACCAAAACCTAGTGAACAAATTGACCAAAGTTGAAAAATCACAGTCTGCCTCTGTATAACTGATTAAATGAACAGTATTTGTTCATTTAGCTATAACTCGAGCTAGGCAGGTCTAAATGATCTGAAATTTTACCAGCGGTTATTTGAGATATAGAACTAAAACTTTCATGAAGAACACCAACCCAAATTATGCCATTTACCCAATCAAATTACTGAGCAAAGTTGGATTACTGAATCTGCAAACTGCAGATTTATCATATGAACAGTAAAGTTTCAATGGCTATAACTCTCTCTAGAAAACTCCGATTTAGGTGATTCTTGAACCGATGGAAACCTAAGGCATAGTAAAACATTTCATATGAAGAAATTTAGACCAAATTATGTACTTAACTTGATCAAATTACTGAACAAATTTGGATCAATAAATCTGCTAGAACAAAAATCTACAGCATGAACAGTAACCATCATTTGGATATAAATTGAGCTACAAAACTCCAATTGGAGTGATTCAAAAAGGAGAATAAACTTAAGATAATAGGGAACATTTTCTATGAAGGAAGTTTTGCCAAATTCCAATAGAAAAGTGACCAATGGAACAGTGAAACCTTAGACACCAAAACTAAAAATTTGGCAATTTTGCCTAAAAGACCTAAGCTTTGAAAAAATGACCAAAACCAACAAGTTTGGTGACCAAAATGTGGTAGGTGGGTGAAGTTGGAATTCTCATACCTATTAAGCCTTAGAAAGTCAACAATTTGACTTGAATAGTGTAGTGAATAGTAACCCGAAACACAAAAATTTCAAGAACGTCGAGTTTAGCACATTAGAGTTGGGTAAAAGTAAAGTTAAATTTATTTTTGGATTTATGCTAAGTTATGGTACTGAAACACTGTGAAACTGTGTGTTTCAGCTGAAAAAGACTTGGAAGCTCTGAGACACTGAGTCAAGGCCTAGAGGCGACTCACGTCAGGTTTGTGCACAATAAACCTTATTTGAGCCTTTTGTCATTGAAAAATTGATTTAGTGTGATTTATGAAAATTTGAAGTTAATTATGAATTGTGTTGCCATCTTGTGAATGAAATTATGACTTTGGAAATTTATTGGATTTCTCATGAATTATTTGAATAAATTGTTTTGAATTGATTTTGTGTTCAAACTTAGCATGACAGTATCACATTACTCCTCCTCCATTTATGGGGTGAGATCGATTATTTTCCTCCCTCTCTGGTTTACCAGTTGAGGTTGTAGATCGGATGAGTACTCATTAGCTAGCTAGCCACCTCCCTCATTGATTTCGATTAGTGGGGTTGTAGATTGCTTTGTCGTGGTGTACAACGCGGCATTAATCGGAAATTTTGTGTCATGGCTTAAGTTGTGTATGAATTGGCAACACTGTGTTCTTAAATTATTTGACTAAATTGTGTTATTATGAGCTTTGATAATTTGTGAAATATGATTGAGAGATATTTAAATTATGTTTTTGCAATGAATAATTTATGTATTATATTTCAAATTTTTATTGTGCACCACTGAGTATTTTTATACTCAGCGACAGCTTGTTTTGCTGTTGCAGATAAGAGCAAGGAGAAAGCAGCAGAGTGAGCTGCTATCGATATTGAAGACTTCATTGACCTTTTCTGTACTGGTATTGTTTTATACCCTTGTAGTTATTTTGATGTAAATACTGTAATGTCATAAGTATCAATGTAAAGTGAGTAGTTGTATAATAAGTTGTAATAATATTATTTTTGGAACTTCTTTTATAAATTAATATTTGTAGTTTGTGAATTTCATACTTTATGCACTGTGAATGAAGTTATTAAATATTTTAAGATGATAAACTTTGATTAGGTTGTGGAATTATTTTTGAAGTGGATTAAATTGAGTTGACTTGAAATTATTTGGTGGTTGGGAATTGTGAAAATTTTTTGAAGTGTTTTTCTCAGGTATTTGAAGAACTATTTTCTCCAAATACAAACGAAACTTTGGCAAAATTTTTATAAAATTTGCGGTAAAATTAAAATGGACAAAAAATTTTACTAGTTTATAAGCTTTAAATAAATGATTTTAATTCCTACCAAAATGCTCACCACTTCCAAAATGCAAGAAAATAGTTTTAAAATCCCTTGTAGTGTACTTAATGAATTATCAGTAGGTGAAGTTCGGTAGTTCATTAGGTATTCTACGGAATCATGTTATGCCTTACAGAGGGGTAAAGTGTGACAATACTGTAAATGGCTTCACGCCACACTGTGTTTTATGGCTTATTATGCCACACTATGATTTTAATAGCCTATGGCTATACAGATTATGTTATTATACTCGGCTTATTGCCTGATTTATTATATGGCTTCTTAGCCACACTGTTTGCACACCGGGAGATACTTTGTGATCGATAGTGTGATGACCCGAAGTACTAGGTACCCAGTGCTATGTTAACCGTTTATCCAGTCTGGTCAGTGTATAGACTACACGGGCAGTTAATTTAAGCATTATTTAAATTTAGAAAGCTAAATTAAGTGTAGTGACATACAGTACTACCAAATTAAGTAAAAATTAAATATTAGTAAATAAAAGTACAAAAGGCAATAAAAGAATAATCTTAGTAAAGATTACTGAAATATTAGATTGCAAAGAATATTGACACTATAAATTCATAAATGATTAAATTATTCTATTTTAGTGTATTTCTCTTTATGATTGGTACCACTAAGCAGAATTGCTTAGCGCGTTACTTTTGCTATGCGTAGGTATTGGAGACACTGCTGGGGAGCCCAGCCGACCTACAACCGGGTGAGAGATTAGATCTGCACAGGAGTCCAGAGTCATCTGCACTGCATTGCATACATGGTAGGACTTAGGGATTCTTGTGTTTTGTCTTTCTGTTGTATTTTGAAATTTGGCCCTATATTTTGTAATATTATGAAAAATTTAAAGTTTGTAATAATTTGTACATATTAAATAATATGGAGATCTTCTGGATGTATTTAAATTATTATGGACTGTACTTTGAATTTGTTTAATGACTGTGAAAGTCTATTGACTTTACTGAGACCTTGAGATTATGTACAAATTTGGAATTTAAGAATATTATATTGAACTGTTTTTAACAGGTGTAAAAGGACTATTTGTCCGAAATACAGATGGCACTTTGCCGGATTTGTATTATAATTTTGTAACACTCAGTTTTATCAAAACATAAAATAATAAACAATCATGATGTAAATTTCACACAACGGTTTCCTAAACCAAATTGAGTATTCAGAAAATAATATAATCACAGACTAGGTGCTCCGGCACGCCTTACTCGGATAAACTGTAAATAGGTGAGGGGTATTACATTAATATTATTAGAATCATTTCAAACTTAAAATGAAATTTTCTTTTCGTTTAAGTTCTCATAAATCATGGTTGACATCTAGCATAATGTACCATGACTACCCAATTAGTTTTAAATTAATTGTCCAATTCGTGAACCTTGATCATATGTACCATACACTAAAATCCCTCCATTACAAAATTCCGATTCTAGCTAAATTCATAGTTTCATGTCAAACTCTTATGCTTAGAATTATTGTAACACCCTCACTGTAGCATTCTGTACATTCTACTGTTCTGATGATCGGTGTCAGTCCGGATAGCTAAAACGTCAGAAAAAATATTTAAACTAGAGTGAGAACTCATAATTAACTCAAATAATGGTAAGAAAAATTTTAAAATAATTTTGGAAATAAAATACAACCAAGTTAAATTTTTAGAGACTCCAGAGAAGAGTCATTGAGGTTTCTATGGCATTAGAATGCCAAGAAAAGGCTTTGAAATTTTTTTCGATCAGTACAGACTATTTTGGCTAAATAAGCCAAATAGATGGCATTTTGGTCATTTCGTCTTCAGAGATGATTTTTGACCTGTAACACCCCTATTTGCATAGCTTGGTATATTTCACTGTTCCGGTGACCGGTGTCGGTCTGGATAATTAAGGGGATTAGAACCACGTCTAAGACACCTAGTTAAGCCCTAAAAACAAATAATTAGTAATTGTCAAATAGTTAAGTATAAATAAGAAAAACAAAACACAAGAATTTAAATGAGCCGAGAGTCACAGCGATGGGTGACCTTCTCAGGAAGGACTGCGAGGTCGATTTAAACTTAAATTTCGAACCATAAAATGTGACGCTGTGGTCCTTAGGACTATTGCGAACACAATGGAAAAGAGAAAATCATAGAAAAGAATTGTTAAGCGAGTCAAATAATTAGGTCAGGGATCCAGAAGAAATATTGAATTATTTGCAAACTAGATCGAACCGGCGAGGGGCAATTTAGTCAATTTATCCCTAGAGCTAACTTATGACCTAACTGTCCAATAAAATCAAAGAAAAGAAAATTTTGGGATCAAGAATTAAATTAAAGAACTAAGGAAAAATAAATAAAAAAAAAAGGGAAAAAGAAAAAGTTGAAAAAGGTTAATTACATCATGCATGACGTCATGCATGATGCAATAAACCTAATAATTAAAAATTTAAATTTTAGGATAATTTTTGTCTTACTAAAGATTTAAAAAGTCATAAAAGAAAAAAAAAATAAAATTCACTCTTCTTCTTCCTTTTGCCGTAACACCTTCTCCCTTCTCTCTTTCTCTCATAACTCCATTAGAGCACCAAACCCAAGCTCCATAAACCCTAAATGAGTCATAAGTTTCCTAAGATTTCTTAAGCAAACCTTGTCCTTGACCCTTGATTTAGCTATTGACAACAAAAAGAAGGAGAAAGAAGGAGAGTTTAAGAAGGGAGAAAAGACATCTAATAAGGTTAGTGTTTTAACTCTTCCTTTCCTAGATATACTTCATGTGTAGGTATGTAAATTATGATAAAATTAAAACTAATCAAACGAAAATATGGTTGAGGGACTATATATGAATTTCGGCCTAGAGGTAGTGAACTAGGGTTGAGTGATTTGGATGCAAATAATGAAGTAGTTAAGTGTAAATGAGTGTATAAGTACTAATTATGCATTTAGATTTCATCAATTGAGCTAAGCATGAAAATTAGGGTTTTGGCATTAGGGTTTGGGAGATAAAAATGTAAAAAGTAGCCAAATGATGTGTTTGACCTTGCTTGAGTTGAAAAATGGTTATTTATGACCAATTGTGGTGTGTAGGAAGTGTTGGAATTAAGTTTGAATTCAGATTGGTTATGGTCATTTTGCAGGCAGCATGACCAAGGTCCCTTTCAGGGACCAAAACTGAAAATTTACTAGCCCAAATGGTGTGAGGCCAATTGGGAATGAAACTAGACACAAAATGGCACATTTTTCATTTAGGAATCATGCCCAGAAAATGACCATAAATTAGTGAACAAATTGGCCAAATCCGGATGAGGTAAACTGACCTGTACAAAAATGACCAAATAAACAGTGTTTGTTCATTTATTCATAACTTGGGCTAGGCAGGTCCAAATAACCTGACATTTTACCAGTAGAAATTTGAGATATAGCCCTACAACTTTCATGAAGAACACAAGTTCAAATTATGCCCTTAACCAAGTCATTTAGCCACCCAAAGTAAGTGACCTAAAACTGCTATAACCAAATTAGTTGCCCAGAAAATCTGGGTTAGACCAATCCGGCCAGCCATGTTCAAATAGCTATAACTTGGGCTAAAAAACTCCAAATGGAGTGATTCAAAAAGGGAAATAAAGTTAGGAAAATAAGGAACAACTTCTATGAAGAAAACTTAGCCAAATTCTAATAGCAACATGACCAATAGAATAGTACAAAACAGAAACCAAAACTGAAAATTTGAAATTTGTGCCTAAAAGACTAAAAATTTGAGAAAACAACCTAAACCAACAAATTAGGTAACCAAAATGTGGTATGTGGGTGAAATTAGAATTCTCATACCTATTAAGCATTAGAAAGTCAATAAATTGACTTGAATAGTGTCATGAATAGTAACTCCGAAATACAAATTTTAAAGAACGTCAAGTTTATCATATAAAAGCTAGGTATAAGTAGATTTGAATCCATTTTTGGATTTATGATAAGTTGTGATACTAAAACACTGTGAAACTATGTGTTTCAGTGGAAAAGAATACCAGGAAAGAACTCGAGGCATTGAGTCAAGGCCAAGAGGCGACTCGTATAAGGTTTGTGCACAACATCAATATTCTTTAAAATTCATTTACAAAATGCATGTAATGAATTACTTATATTGCAAAATGTGTATTATGCTTTTGACTTAAATTGCTAAAAGTTTATTTGTTTGTGTTTGAAATGGTAATAAATGTTTGATAAATTGTTAAGATAGTTTTGAAACCACAGTGTCATGACCATATATTTGAATGCCTCACTAGCATGACTAGTGGGGGAAATCAGTTTCGAATTTTGATTTCTTCTCTGGCTAAAGTGTTGAGGTGTGTGCCAGTAGAAGAAGAAAATGAATGGGTACTCATATATTTGAGCTAGCTAGCCTTGTGATGTGACTTCTTATAAGCCTCTGGCTATTGAGATGATTATTATTTCTAATGGCATGATATAACTGTGTGCTTTTATGAAATTTGTTTTGAGACTTTCGAAATGAAATTGTTTGGATTAAATGCATATAAATCATGTTTTGTATTTATTTCTCATGTTCAGTTCAATTTTTGAATAAGTATGATTTAAATTCTGCATAAAGGTTATTTTAGTATGTTGTGCACCACTGAGTCATAATACTCAGCGATGGCTATTATTGCTGTCGCAGATATAGAGACTAGAGGGGTAGCAGAGTGAGCTGCTAAGGATTGTGGAGCCACCTTTCCTGAAGTTTTATTGGGTATATTTCATACCCTAATTGTAATAATTATTTTGATATATGTAAATGTATGTACATGTAGAACTGGTCATGAGCAGTTGTATAAAGTTTGTAATAATATTAGTTTGGATTTTTCTAATGTAAATTCTGAATTGCTGAATGTAAATTGTTTTAACTTTAATGAAATATGAATGAAATTACTTTGTTTTAATTTGAATAAAATTGCTTAGTATTATTTTGGATGATATTGAATTGGAAATTATTGATTTAAATTTTGGAATTTGAGAAATGATGTTGAAATTTGTTGTGGTGGATGTTGAAGTTGTTGAGTTGATGAGATAAATCATTGGAAGTGTTTTTTTCAAGTATTTGAAGAACTGTTTTATCAAAATACAGATGGCACTCTGTCGAAATTTTTCTACAATTTGCGGAAAAGTAAAAAGGGACAAAAATTTTAACTAGTTTTCAAACTCTAATTAAATATTTTAATACCGATTAGAAAATGCTCACCACCTCAAAAAAGTAAGAAAATGATTTTAAAATCCCTTGTAGGGTACTTAATGAGTTATTGGTAAGTGAAGTTCGATAGTTCATTAGGTATTCTACGGGATTATGTTATACCTTACAGAGGGGTAAGGTGTGACATGACCGACTTGTCCAGTTAAGTAAATAATTATTATGATCTAAAATATGAATAAATATTACTAAAAATTTAATTGAAAATGAGTAGAAAAGAAAAGGAAAGAAAAATGAAATAAATTGGGAATTATGACATCACATGATGTCATTAAAATGCCAACACGGAATCACAATTTGACAAATTAAATAAAGGGATAAAAATGAAATAAAAAGGAGATAAAAAAAAACCAAACAGCCATCTTCCTCATTTCCTTCTCATTGCCGGAAATCTCTCATCTCTCTCTCTTCCATGAAAAAAATTTCTTCATCTCTCTTAATTTTCATTGATTTCCCTCCACAAAACCTTAAACCTCCTTCATTAAAACTTGTCTACACCACTTGGGAAGGTGTTTGGTTACCAAGAAAACCAAAGAAAGTGAAGGAAATTGAAGGGAGAAATTCTCTCCAAGAAGGTTAGTGTGACACCCCTTACCCGTCTACAGTGTAGCCGAGAGCAAGTTATGCCACTCAGTGTGCCGGAGCACCAATTTATGTTTCTATTTACAATTTATCCCTTTTTAATTTATTTGTTTACAATTTTTGATAAATCTAAATTTTTCTGCAATTTTTAGAAAATCCGGCAGAGTGCCGGCTGTAAATTGGAAAAACAGTTCTTCTGAACCTATTTAAAAACACTTCCAATATAATTTCCAAATCCAAACTCCATTATACACATTTCAAGTCAATCTCAAAATCTCAATCTCAAAACACAATACTATTTTCAAAACTTTTCTGTTCACTCATCACTTGAAGCATATTCATAAATATTTCTCAACATTTCATTATGCAAAAAATTTCAATGATATGAAATTTCATATATTTACATTATTACATAATTACAAGAGTTTATAGTTACAATCCAAACTAATCCAAAATGCCAAAATACAAAATGCTCCCAAAATCCTATGTCCTACCATATGCACTGCAGGTGTGAGGTGACTCGGGACTCCGGATGCAAATCTGAAGGCTCACCCGGTCTGATGTCTGGTCGGCTCACCAGCTAGGTCTCCAGTACCTGCGTGTGGCAAAAGCGACGCGCTAAGCAATACTGCTTAGTGGTGACAAAATAAAATAAAATAAAATAAAATAAAATAAAACGAATATGCAGAATGTGTGTTTACATTTTTGGTAGACTTAACTTCTGATATTATTTGCATTATTATTCGATTAAAATTTGGTAAGGTTTATTATATTGCCCGAGTAACCCTTACTAATTGACTGGACTAGATAAACGGGTAAACTGGCACTGAGTACTAAGTACCTCAGACCATCACACCATCGGTCACATTGTGTCTCCCGGTGTGCAACAGAATAGCTAATAAGCTGTAATAATTATCAGGGTTAAAACCCAAGTGTAATAATTCAAACAACATAGCCAAAGGCTATTATGTCACAGAATAGTGTGGGAAGCCATGAAACATAGAATGGCATGAAGCCATATGCAGTACTACTAACAGAACCCTATTGGCATGCCAAGCTATCCAAACCAATCTTGTTAGGTATACTAGGGTATTTCACACTTTTAAGTTTCACAATTTTTGGAATTTAAGTTTTAGTGTCACTATTCCATTCATTGGTCAACAAAAATGTTGACTTTTGCATAGGCAATAGGTACATTGGTTCTAATATCATCAACATACCACATTTTGCATTCAAAATTTGTTGGTATTGGTTGGCAATTCCATTTCTAAGCTTAATGTTAGTTGGGCAGAATCTTCACTTTTTATGCCTTGTCTTTACTGTTCCATTGGTCAATTTTTCAGTGGGAATTTGGCAAACTGATCAACATGAAAGTTGTTCCTTATTTTGTCTAGTTGTATTTCCTTTTTTGAATCACTCCATTTGGAGTTTTTTTAACTCAAGTTATGGTCCAAAAACCACAACTGGCCGGATTGAAATTCTATCTAGAATTTCTGGACTGACCATATCTATAGTACAATAAATAGAGACTGCAACTCACCTTTTAAATATGTTCTAGTCATAATTTGGGTTAGATTTCTTCATAAAAGTTGTTGGTCTATATCTCAGCTTGTTTCTGGTAAAATTTCAGGTCAATTGGACCTTTCTACACTGAGTTATGGCCAAATGACCAAACACTGTTCATTTGGTCATTTTGCCCAGGCAGTCTGCAGGTCACCCGGATTAGGGCAAGCTTTTGGTCCACTTGGTTTGGTTTTATGGGCATGGTTTCTTCACCAAAGTTGTGCCGTTATGTGTCTAGTTTCAAATCCAATTGGCCTTGAACCAATTGAACCTCTACAATTCAAGTTATGGCTGCCCAAACCTGCTGGACTCAAGTCCAATTCTGCAGGTCACTCCAATGGCAGCCACACCAAACCCAAATCCATTACTCAACACAATTCATTTTTTATTTAAATAGAACCAAATGGTCACTAATTGACCATTAAAACTTACTCTCACCATTAACTAATTAAGGTCTCCAATTTATGCCCAAACCCTAACCCTAATATCTTAAGTCATGCATTTACATACCTTCCATTGTCCTAAGCATTGTATTAATGTTAAAGGCAGCCAAATTCCAATTTAACTCTAAGAAATCTTCAAAACTCTACTAGGTTCAAGGCTGCCCAAAATTTTGGGATGGACATACACAAGACATTTAGCAAATTTCTTTGCAATTTTGCACTCAATTAAACTTATTCAACATAAATTTGAAGAGAAACATAAGTTTAAGTCACTAACCTCTTAGGGAGCTAATCCAAAGGTTGTAAGATCTCTTTCTTTTTAATTCTTTTTGCTCCCAAAAGCTTCACTAGGATGTAAGAACAAATTTTTATGTTGCTAGGTTAGGGTTTTGTTGAGAAAAGACTAAGGAATTCAAGCTTTATAAGCATAAAAATGGAGGAGGGAAAGGAGGAGTATGGGGCGTCTCTTTTGGGAAGATGAGTAGCTGCAGAATTTTTTTATAGAATTGTCTTTTTTCTGCCCATTTTATGTATTATAAATGTCTTCCTTTAATTTGATTGGCCATCCCTTTTTAATTACCTCATGCTTACATAAGCATGAGGTAATAAATCCCATTTTCTCTCCATTTCTTGTCTAATTAATTGCAATTAAATTTTTAACAAAATTTAGTCATATTTTATGTTATATAAATTATTTATTTAACTAGACAAGTTGGCCAAAAATCATCTCTGAAGACGAAATGACCAAAATGCCCTCAGTTTGGCTTAACGGGCCAAAATTGTCTGTACATATTGAAAAAAATTTTTTAAGTATTTTCTTGGCATTCTAATGCCATAAGAACCTCAATGACCCTTCTCTGGAGTCCCAAAAATTATTTTATAATTTTTCCCCTTAGTTTAGGGCTCCCAATTGCGAGAATCGCAACTTCTCACTAGGATACCCATCGCTAGGGCACCGGCTCATTTAACTTGGTTGTATTTTATTTCTAAAATTTTTCCTAAATTTTTCTTATTAATATTTGAGTTAATTATGGTTTCTCACTTTAATTTAAATATTTTTTCGAACGTTCTAGCTGTCCGAACCAACATTGGTCATTGGAACAGTAGACTGTACGGACTAGCTAAAGTGAGGATGTTACAGTTAGTGCCATATTCTTTGCTTTTACATCTTTCTAAACATGAATTTAAGCTAAGTTGAAAATTTGATAAAAATTAAATTAATGAGGCATGATTATGTTCCATGAAATTTTGGCAGCCTTAACATGAGTTAGGGTTAGGAGAATTCTTTGATTTAAAGTGACATATTAGCTACCCCTAGTATAAATTATATGATTAGTATAGCACATTAGGAGTAAGATGCATGAATTGGAGACTTGGTCAATTAGGGTTAGGGTTTTGAAATTTAATTTTGGTAGTGGATGAAAATAGACATAAACTAAAGTTGTAATGGTCAATTAGTAACCATTTGGCTATGATTAATGAGGAATTGAAGTGATTTGTGCCAATGGAATTGAGGGTAGATGTGCTGCCTTGGGTGACCTGCAGGTCTAGATATGAGTCCAGCAAGTTTGGGTAGCTATAGCTTAAGTTGTGTAGGTCCAATTGGTGCAAGGCCAATTGGACATGAAACTAGATACATAATGACACAACTTTGATGAAGGAACCCTCTCTAGAAACCAAACATAGGATGCCCTAAAAATTAACCAAATTTGAGTAACACACATTCTGCCTGGGCAAAATGACCAAGTGAACAGTGTTCATTCATTTGATCATAACTCACTGTAGAAATGTCCAATTAACCTGAAATTTATATCAATAGAAAGCTTAGACAATTTAGGACAACTTTCATGAAGGACACAACTTCAAATTTTGATTAGAACTTAATGAAATTGCCTACCAAACTCAGGACACTAAAACTGCTAGAATGGATTCTGCCCAGAAATTATGGGTACTGCCCTATCCAGCCAGTTATGGTATTTAGGCTATAACTTGAGCTACAAAACTCCAATTGGAGTGATTCAAAAATGGAATTAAAGAAGACACAATAAGGAACAACTTTGATGAAGAAAAGTTAGCCCAGTTTCCACTGTAGAATTGTCCAATGGAACAGTAAACTTAGTTAATCAAAACTGAAAATTTAGAAATGCATCTAGGGGACTTTAAATTGCAAGTGACAATTAATACTAACAAATGTAAAACTTAAAATGTGGGATCTTGGTGTAATTAGAATTAACATATCCATTAAGTATGAAAAAGTCAATATTTTGGTTGACTAGTAAGGTGAATAGTAATCAAAATGGTTAGCAAATTAAGATGAAGACCTAGAACCAATGCTTAGAATTGTATGACAAATGGGGACTATGCATCTTAGTCAAAATTGATAGAGGAAAATTAAGGCCATAAATTTGAAATCCATGAAATGTTCATGAATTATTTGAAACATTAAAAGTAAGTCACCTAATTGATATGAATAGGAAGTTAGGGCTTATATGCCCATCACAAGTAGAATTCATAAATATTAGTAATTCAACATGAAATATAAAATTTGTAATTGCGTAAGTAGATTTTCGAATGTATAAATGAGAAAGGACAAGAAAAAGTATTTTGAGTACAATGGTACATGAACACCATTGTTATGAATAGAGATCCAAAATGAATGATGTAAGGATATAATGAATAAATATATGAATTATGATGAAGGTAAAACAGTACATGAACTCCATTGTTGTGAATTGAGATCCAAAATGAATGATGTAAGGAATGTATGAATTGTGATTAATGTATAAACTATACATAATTGTGATTTAGAAATTTGTACTTCTGCTAAGAACAAAATTAAAATGTTATAAATTATAATTGGAACTTATAATGAAATAAGAAGACATATTAATATTTAATGGTACTTATGTGCCCATGTATTGCCTAGACACGCGTGTCAGATTGGATAGATTGGCATGCCAATAGGGTATTGTTTTAGCAGTACTGCGAAAGGCTTTATGCCCGTATTCATGGCTTCATGCCGTACTCATGGCTTTTACGCCCGATTATGTGTTATCATGGCTTTTTAGCCATTCTGACTGCATACAGAATTGACGTTCCGCGTCCCATGGTATGATGGCCCGAGGCACCGCAGTGTCCAGTGCTAACGACCTGTTATCTAGTTTAGTCAACCTATCATAGGTTACTTGGGCAATGAAATTTGTTAAGAATAATGTGAATTAAATGAATAAATAAGAAAGAAACTAGAATTAGTTTTAAAATTTTATTCACTATGAAATGATCCAAACACCTAGGAAATGTTGAGTGAAAGTGTAACACCCACGTTTGCATAGCCTAGTAGATTTCACTGTTCCAGTGACCGGTGTTGGTCCGGACAATTAGGGGGATTAGAACCATAAACACCAATAATTAGTGTGAAGGAACGGAAGCGTGAAAAACACAAGTTTATACCATTGAATTCAAAAATTTTCACCTAGGGTCACATGCATCATGCAAGATTTATTTTTATCTATTTGATTTCAATGATAAACAACATATTAAAACTCTTTTAATATGTTTTTGGATCTGTATTTGCCATTTAAGATTTTAAAATTAATCAGATTAATTTTAGAACCCTAGATTAAATCAAGAACGATTACACTAACCTCTTGATGCAATCGCAATGTCTGCGCCTTTGAGATTCATCTTCGTGACACCGATGTTGTCCCTCTAGCTTGTCCACACCAAGAACACCTATGGCAGCCCTTGAATAGCTTCTAAAGCTTTTTCTATTAATTAGAAAATCAAGTTCTGCCTTTTAAGAGATTAAAGATGTAAACAGGACACTAGAAACAATTTCTAGTGTTCTTAATTCAAGAGATTGATGGCTAATCTCTTTGAATTGATAAGAGATGAAGAAGAAGAGATGAAAACCTCAAAGTGGCGTGACAAAGGAGTGTGGCTGCTGGTTGTGTTTTATTTTCTCATAACAACACTTAAATAGCTAGGTTAACACATTAAACCCTTGCCACATGTCACCCTTTGATTAGCTCTAGGTTTAAGTGACCCAATCACATTGTGCCAAGTGTCAAACCTATATTTAATCTTGATTTTAATCATCTTACATGATTAAAAAACATTTGGCAAGCTTATGTGTAATCCCATGTGTCACCATCTCATGGTGCCACGTGTCACACTGCAAAATGACCAAAATGCCCCTGTGTCTTAATTTTGAGTTCTCAACCCAAAATAATTATTTTTATTCTTCTAATTAATTTATATCAAATATAAATTAATTAATTAATCTCTATTAATTAATTTCTCATTAATTAAATTCATATTTAAACACTTTAAATATAAATTTAATTTATACTACACATCCAATAATCTAGATTTAGTTTCAAGTCATGCTAGGGACTTTGCAATTTAATTGCAAACCAAACCTATTTAATTAATCAATTAAACTCTTTAATTAATTAATTAAATCATATTTAAATAGGTGATAACTTGTGTATGTGTGTGACTTACTAGGCTCATCACTAATTGGCAATGAGACATGATATCAACTCTTAATATCATCAGAACTCTTTCTTACCATAAATGATTTCTCTAAATCATTTTATGAACCTCATAGACCATGGTTAACACCTAGCATAGCATGCCATGGCCACCCAATTAGTAATAAGGTTTACCTTAAATGAACCTATAATCATATGTTACCATGCACTAGAATCTCTCTGTTACAAAATTCCAACTCAAGCTGGAGTCATGGTTTATGTCAAACTCCATTTGCTATGAATATTATGTTCTCTTTTAATTCCAGTTCTTGATTAAAAGATTTTCTCATCGAAACTCTTTTCGAATAAATCTATCTGTCTCCGCCAGGAACTTGAAACATCAAGAACAATTAAATGAACAAAGGATTTTATCTCTATTTACTTAGAGGAACAGATTCCATCTTGATCAACACCTACCTCCATATATGACTAGTAGGAGCCAACACATGCCCATATACCCATACACAGTACAAGTATGAAGGCAGTATCATACTCAAACTACCTATATACAAGATAACTGTGCTATCTCAGGTCTAAAGATTATATGCACTGATATGATTTATAACAAAACATTGACAAGAGTAAACTCCATGTGCTTGTCATAAGTGTCACTGGTTCGGCCTACTTATCATTTATAAGTGCCTATCATGTTTGTCATATGGCATGAGACTCACCATTCCATCTTATTTATATCTCATATAAATAACTTGGGAACAAACATGAATACAATCTTTCTGGATAAGTCATGTCCTTATTATGAATTATCCTCGATTGTGAACCTATTTATGATACTTTGTGCTAGAAATATTGTCACTCATATTCTTAACAACTTAAGAATAATATTTCTAACAAAATATCAATGGACCTTTTCTATTACACATAAATATATTATGTAAACGGAAAAGTGGAAATGCCTTTTATTAATAAAAATATATACAAGATACATACTAAATGATATGCTCTAGGGCATACTACTAACAATCTCCCTCTAGCACTAGAGCCATTCATTACAATACCTTAGACCCATCTTCTCAAGATGTCAGTCTAACTGAGCTTGCGACAAAGGCTTAGTGCATGGATTAGCTGAATTTTTTCAGCTGATGTTATTTTTCTGCATGGCTATATCGCCTTTGCCCAACTATATGTCTGATAATGTGGTAGTGCCTTTCTATGTGTTTGGATTTTGGGTGAGACCTTAGTTCCTTAGCCTGTATGACTGCTCCATTGTTGTCACAGTGTAGTGGAACTGTTGACTCAATGGAAGGAACTACTGTAAGTTCTGTCACGAACTTCTTTATCCAAATAGCTTCCTTTGCAGCATCTGATGCAGCAATATACTCAGCCTCTGTAGTGGAATCTGCAGTCGTGCTCTGTTTGGAACTCTTCCAACTGACTGCACCTCCATTACAAATGAACACATATCTAGAGGTAGACTTTCTATCATCAATATCTGATTGGAAATCAGAATCAGTATAACCATCCAATTGCAAGTCTCCACCTCCATAAATCAAGAATAAATCCTTAGTTCTTCTCAAGTACTTAAGGATATTCTTGACAGCTATCCAGTGTTCTAAACCTAGATTGGATTGATACCTGTTAGTCAAACTAACAGCATATGCGATATCCGGCCTAGTACACAACATTGCATACATTATACTTCCAATAGCCGAAGCATATGGAATCCTGGCCATCTTATCTCTTTCTTCAGGTGTCTTTGGAGACATCTCTTTAGAAAGATGGATACCATGTCTCACTGGTAACAATCCTCTCTTAGAATCAAGCATGTTAAACCTCTTTAACACCTTTTCCAAGTATAGACTTTGGGATAAACCAATTATTCTTTTCGCTTTATCTCTATAGATGCGAATCCCAAGAATATAGGTTGCCTCCCCTAAGTCTTTCATGGAGAATGTATTTGACAACCATACCTTTATAGTTGTCAACATACTTGTGTCATTACCCATCAATATTATGTCATTCACATATAAGACAAGGAAAGTGATAGCACTGTCACTAACCTTCTTATATACACATGGGTCATCCTCATTTTTGATAAAACCAAAGGATTTAATGGCTTCATCAAAACAGATGTTCCAACTCCTCGAAGCTTGTTTCAACCCATAAATGGATCGCTTTAGCTTGCATACCTTGGAACCATCTTGGGATTCAAATCCCCTAGGTTGTTCCATGAAAATGTTTTCTTCAATGTATCCATTGAGAAAAGCTGTTTTGACATCCATCTGCCAAATCTCATAATCATAGTACGTAGCTATTGCTAATAAAATCCTAATTAATTTAAGCATGGCAACAGGTGAGAAAGTCTCCTCATAGTCGATTCCTTGCCTTTGGAGAAACCCTTTCGCTACTAGCCTTGCCTTATAGGTCTCTACCTTTCCATCAGAACCAATTTTCTTCTTGAAAACCCATTTGTTCCCTATAGGTACAATACCTTCAGGTGGGTCAACAAGATCCCAAACTTGATTCTTATACATGGAATCAATCTCGGATTTCATAGCATCAATCCATTTTGAAGAGTCTATATCTGATATAGCTTCTTCATAGGTAAGTGGATCATCTCCATGATCTACTTCTTCATGAGTAGACAACTCTTGTTCTTATTCATGAAGAAAACCATATCTCACTGGTGGGTGAGATACCCTGGTTGTTCTACGAGGAACAGCTGTAGATGTTTCATCAACGGGTATTGGTTGACTAGATGGATCTATATCCATCTGATCTATTAGCTGGTCAGAATTCTCCAATTCTAACTCTATTTGCCTTCCTTTGCCTCCTTCTTGAACAAACTGTTGTTCAAGAAATGTGACATCTCTACTTATCACAACCTTTTGTGAAGTAGGCAAATAAAAATAATATCCAAAACTATCTTTTGGATATCCAACAAATCGACCTTTTTCTGATCTGGTCTCCAATTTATCAGTGTTCAGCTTTTGATATAAGCTGGACAACCCCAAATCTTAACATGCTTAAGACTTGGTTTTCTTCCATGCCATATCTCATAAGTTGTGGAAGAAACTGATTTTGATGGAATCCTATTCAGAATATACAAAGCTGATTCTAATGCAAATCCCCAAAAGGAGATTGGCATATCAGTATAGCTCATCATACTACGTACCATATCCAATAGGGTACGATTTCTCCTTTCAGATACACCATTCACCGTATGGCGTTCTGGAGGAGTCACCGAGAAACAATGCCATGCTCTCTCAAGTATTCATCAAATTCAGTACTCAAATATTCACCTCCACGATCTGATCGAAGAGCTTTAATATTCTTTCCTGTTTGATTTTCTACTTCAGATTTAAATTCTTTCAACTTTTCAAAAGATTCATGTTTGTATTTCATCAAATACAAATACCCAAACCTTGATTTATCATCAGTAAAGGTAATAAAATAATGAAAACCCCCTCTAGCCATTTCTTTAAATGGACCACATACATCACTATGTATTAGCTCCAAAATATTTTCAGCTCTTAGCCCCCGTCCAACAAAGGGTGATCTAGTCATTTTGCCCTGAAGGCAAGATTCACAAGTTGGAGTAGGCTCAGAGCCCAATGAGGATAGAATCCCCATTTTCTCCAGTTTTGCAATCCTATCTTCTGCAACTTGACATAACCTTAAGTGCCAAATATATTTTGAACTTGAGTTGGTTTTCACCATGGCATTGCATTCTTTTAGATTGCTATACTCTAGCCAGTGGAAACACTTTCTTACTAGCAATGGAAACACTTTCCTATTGGCAGTGGAAACACTTTCCTTTGCCTTTGTCAGCTTTGGTCTTCCCTTTCTGTTTAGCTATTTTCTTGGAAGGACCAGGAATCTGAAGTTTCTTTTTCTTATTGCCTTTCTTCTTGTTGGACTTTCCAGCAGAAGACGATGCAACCAAAGCTACCTCTTTTCCTTTATTGCCTGGCATATTCTTTTGGGCAATAACCAACATGTTGAGTAAACCAGCTAAGGTGCATTCCTGTTTAGTCATATGGAAATTTGTCACAAAATTTCCAAAAGACTCAGGAAGGATCAAGGATCAAATCCGTCTGTAGTTGGAAATCCATGTTGAAGTCAAGATGTTCCAACTGCTCAATCATCCGAATCATCTTGTGGACATGATCCCCAACATTCTGTCCCTCAGACATCCTCATACGGAATAGCTGTCTAGATATCTCATACCTAACATTCCTGCTGTGCTCACCATACAACTCTTGTAGGTGAAGGAGGATCTCACTCGCACTCTGCATGTTCTCATGTTGCTTCTGTAACTCATTACTCATGGAAGCAAGCATGTAACACTTAGCTCTCATATCATGCTCCTTCCACTTGTCCAAAGTTTCATATTCCTCTTGTGTAGCCTCTGGAGGTAAGGGACCAGGAACATTTGAATCTAGAACATATCCTATATGTTCAAGGTTCAGGATAAGTTTCAAATTTCTTAGCCAATCAGACAGATTAGGTCCTGTCAACCTATTGTGATCAAGTATGCTTGCAAGGATATTGAATGGTGGTGGTTGTTTTGTGCTCATTTTTATCAGAAAATTAACTGCAGAAAATAACCAGATTAATTAGTAAATGTATCATGTAATTAACCAAAATGATTATGGTCTTTTAATCAAATTGGTCCTCCCACTAACTTAGCGAATCCTACACTTCCAAAGTAGAAAACGGAAATCCTAGTTGGATGGATTTCTAGTGGGTGATTGAATTCTTATAATTCTACTGATCATCCTCAGGTACATCCGTTATTGGAATTACAATAAACTATAAGTGAGCAACTCCTTGCCCATCACATCTCATGTGAGGTTCAATCCTTTACCTAGCCCCTAATGCTCAAAATCTCAGGTACATCCATTATTGACTTATCTTGCATTAGTTAAGTTGATCCCATTGAGCCAGTAATTATGTAAATAATTTTAATGTCCTCAGGTACGTCCAATATTGGCCACTAAACCATTTACATATTTACAACATCTCATGCTTAACAATTATTCTTAAGAAAATCTCTTAAATTAATTGCATCTCATGCAACTATTTAAAATTTCTTAAAATAATTGCCCCATTGGAGGGCCTATGTTATAATTACTTTAATTATAGCATTTCCAACTTAATCATTTGTTTGGAAGATTTTATGGTCATTCTAATTACTACTATGGTCTCACTTTGCACATTATCCATTTAGCATGCATATATCATATAATAGCATACATTCCCATACATCTCATGCATTCATGGATAAGCAGTAAATATGGTATGATCATGGACTTTCTAAGGGATTCAATTCTGAGCCACCAAGAATTGAATCAGGGCATTCCTAGGTGCATTTCATTCATTCATTTTACAAGAGTTGCTGAAGGAGTACATAATCAACACTTGATCTTGAATTCCTCCCACTGGTCCCACCAATGCTCTTGACCTCCTTGAACTTCTTGCAATCCAATATTACATAGTAATCCTTGGCATACCAAGGCGAATTTACAAGAACTTAAATAAATGAAATTACAACCCAAAAATTATTACAAACTTAATAATACATGCCCAAAATAAATTAAAATAAATAAATTAATTTACAATCCCAAAGAAACATAAAAGAAATAAATCCAATCACATTGGTCTTTTATAGTCCATGATCATCCATCATGCATATCACTATTTAACAATTAAATAAAACATACATACTTAAATTAAATTGAATATCTCATATTCAACTTAAAAATTCATATTTGAATATGATTCAAATAAATTTAAAAATTCATATTTGAATCTCATTCAAACAAATTTAAAAATTCAGATTTGAATCACATTCAAACAACTTTAAAAATTCAGATTTGAATCACATTCAAACATTTTTTAAAAAATCAGATTTGAATCACATTCAAATATTTTTTTAAAAATCAGATCTGAATTTTATTCAATCAATTTTAAAAAATCAGATTTAAATATGATTCAAACAACTTTAAAAATTCAGATTTGAATCACATTCAAACAACTTTTAAAATTCAGATTTGAATCACATTCAAACAATTTAAAAAATTCTGATTTGAATCATAATTTAATTGTGTGATAAAAATTCTAATTAAACAATTTAATTAGACATAAAATGGATCTTAAATCATATAACAATTGCACATTCACCATCCATTTACCTTTGCACACCATTGTGATGCATCAACCATGCACACCAAACAATTTAATTAGACATAAAATGGATCTTAAATCATATAACAATTGCACATTCACCATCCATTTACCTTTGCACACCATTGTGATGCATCAACCATGCACACCATGGTGTTCATCATTTGTGCCGCCACTTTGACTTTGCAACCAGCAATAAACTCTTGATCTCATGATCAAACACACAATTAAATCACATAAAAATCAATCTAAATGGCAAATATAGTGGCTCTGATGCCAATTGAAGGAACGGAAGAGTGAAAAATACAAGTTTATACCATTGAATTCAAAAATTTTCACCTAGGGTCACATGCATCATGCAAGATTTATTTTATCTATTTGATTTCAATGATAAACAACATATTAAAACTCTTTTAAAATGTTTTTGGATCTGTATTTGCCATTTAAGATTTTAAAATTAATCAGATTAATTTTAGAACCCTAGATTAAATCAAGAACGATTACACTAACCTCTTGATGCACTGCAGCGTGTCTGCGCCTTTGAGATTCGTCTTCAGGACACCAGATGTTGTCCCTCTAGCTTGTCCACACCAAGAACACCTATGGCAGCCCTTGAATAGCTTCTAAAGCTTTTTCTATTAATTAGAAAATCAAGTTCTGCCTTTTAAGAGATTAAAGATGTAAACAGGACACTAGAAACAATTTCTAGTGTTCTTAATTCAAGAGATTGATGGCTAATCTCTTTGAATTGATAAGAGATGAAGAAGAAGAGATGAAAACCCTCAAATTGGCGTGACAAAGGAGTGTGGCTGCTGGTTGTGTTTTATTTTCTCATAACAACACTTAAATAGCTAGGTTAACACATTAAACCCTTGCCACATGTCACCCTTTGATTAGCTCTAGGTTTAAGTGACCCAATCACATTGTGCCAAGTATCAAACCTATATTTAATCTTGATTTTAATCATCTTACATGATTAAAAAACATTTGGCAAGCTTATGTGTAATCCCATGTGTCACCATCTCATGGTGCCACGTGTCACACTGCAAAATGACCAAAATGCCCCTGTGTCTTAATTTTGAGTTCTCAACCCAAAATAATTGTTTTTATTCTTCTAATTAATTTATATCAAATATAAATTAATTAATTAATCTCTATTAATTAATTTCTCATTAATTAAATTCATATTTAAACACTTTAAATATAAATTTAATTTATACTACACATCCAATAATCTAGATTTGGTTTCAAGTCATGCTAGGGACTTTGCAATTTAATTGCAAACCAAACCTATTTAATTAATCAATTAAACTCTTTAATTAATTAATTAAATCATATTTAAATAGGTGATAACTTGTGTATGTGTGTGACTTACTAGGCTCATCACTAATTGGCAATGAGACATGATATCAACTCTTAATATCATCAGAACTCTTTCTTACCATAAATGATTTCTCTAAATCATTTTATGAACCTCATAGACCATGGTTAACACCTAGCATAGCATGCCATGGCCACCCAATTAGTAATAAGGTTTACCTTAAATGAACCTATAATCATATGTTACCATGCACTAGAATCTCTCTGTTACAAAATTCCAACTCAAGCTGGAGTCATGGTTTATGTCAAACTCCATTTGCTATGAATATTATGTTCTCTTTTAATTCCAGTTCTTGATTAAAAGATTTTCTCATCAGAAACTCTTTTCTAAATAAATCTATCTGTCCTGGCCAGGAACTTGAAACATCAAGAACAATTAAATGAACATAGGATTTTATCTCTATTTACTTAGAGGAACAGATTCCATCTTGATCAACACCTACCTCCATATATAACTAGTAGGAGCCAACACATGCCCATATACCCATACACAGTACAAGTATGAAAGCAGTTGTCGACACCATATTTTGGTCGATCCCTAGAATCAATAAAAATTCTTCTTTGAACAGCTAATCACGTTTCCGGTCCCTCCTTGATAGGCGGTCACATTTCCGATCTCTCCTCACAAAGATTTGAATCAATGCTAAGTCCTAGCATCCCTTAAAACTCAGCCGATCTCTCAAATCATTTACCGATCCCTCAAACCCGTTGCCGAATTTCCGGACTCGTCGGGTATATTCCTGATCTCTGTTGATGAATAAAATGAACGGGCACTAGATCTTTTCCTACCAGTTTTATTGCCGACCTCCTTTCCAAAAGTTTAAGAGCTAAAGTTTTGGTTCGATTCCGATCTTAAGTGTTCGAGTTAAATTTTCAGTCAAGTTCTGTTCAGCATTTCTTCCCTACCGATCTCATGTTCAAAGTGCTTTCCGATCTCTCATACTTAGATTAATAATCACATTTAGTTTTTGTTTTGCTGTGCTCATACAATCAAATACTCAGACAAACAATGGTTTAAAATTTTCCGATCACAATCATTCATTGAACAAAAGGCATTTCATTTCATGTCATAATTTGTACAAGTTATTCGGCTGGGGGATCACCCCCAGCCTGATCTACATTTGGATCACTCCCTCTCTCCCTCTCACCCTCGGCTTCATCCTCACTGTCTTCATCATTGTCCTCAGGAGCCACATCGGCCATCCAAGAAAAGTCTTCTTCTGTGTAACGCTCCTTGAGTGCGGCCATTAGATCCTTTTGAGCCTTCACATAGGCCTCGGCTATTCCATCACCATCTCCTCATCCCTCTCCTTAAGCTCCTTGTCTTTCTCCTTAAGCTCCTTATCCTTCGCCTCAAGTTCCTCTATAAGTTGAGCGACCTGAGCGGCTTCGTTGGCGTGAAGCACCTGGACTTCCTTAAGAGCACGGTCCCTCTCATCCAAAGCACGATTCTGTTCGGCCAACCGGTCTTCATGGAGCTTTGCCCGTCCCTCGACTTGAGATATATAATCCCGAGCGGATGAGAGTTGGGATCGGAGGAATCCACCTCCGATTCTTCTTCCCGATCTCCTTACCCGTGCGCTGAATCCTTTCCGGATCATGGTCCGGTTCACGGACACTCCACGCTTAAGCTCATGGTCCGAGTCAATATGTCGTCGAGACCATTCCAGGATAACTGTCCCGATCCTCCGAAAGACGATGGTTGACCCCAGGACTTTGTCGAAATCAGAGTTCTCCTTGACATCCGATTATTCCTCAAGCGATCAAGATTGAGCGCCCGAGAAGAGGTCCTCCCGAGCTTGAGTAGGCCCCCTTCCTGCTTGGAACAATCAGAAGAGTCGGAGGTCGCTCCTCCGATCTAGGAGGAGATCGGGTAGCCGGTGGTCGGCGGACCAAGGTTGGGAGGATCACTTTGTATCTCCCGTGTTCGTGGCCGGGCGTTTGGAGTCGTTCAACGCTTTATCTCCTTTATCTTCCGAGATCTCTCTCCTTCTTCCGTTTCCTTGAACCCTCACCACCCTCCATACCTGCACTAAGATTAGGTTAGTGAGATCGCTAAGGTCCTGAGATCTGAGGTATAGAAAATACCGATGCGGAGGTTAGAGATCGAAAGTTCGCTGTCTTGGCCAAAGGCGGTGAGCAGTCCAATGGTGCACTCAGCCACCGAATCCAAACAAGAATACTTTTTAGTGGCAGCCTCACTCTTCGGATCCATCACTATCAAACTTTCCTCTTCGCTCAGGTAATATGGTTCGGAAGCAAGGGTCCCCTGGTACCACCACCATGGGGAAGTCCTCAAAGCGGCTCGGATCTTTGCTCCTCACAATGAAGAAACGATTCTTCCGGTTCTTAAGAGGCGAGGCGATCGGAAAAGAGCCCGCAATTAGGCTTCGCTGAAAGAACCGATGGTCATCGTCCTTTCGGTGAGTTAGCGGTGCAGCTTGGCGAACACTTTAGCCGTAGGTCTGATTCCCTTAGCTCGGCATAGACCTCGGAAAGCTACCAAGATCCGCCACGAGTTGGGGTGAATTTGAACAATGGATGCTCGGTGAAGTTTTAGGACTTCCTTATAGAAATCGTCTAGAGGGAACCTCGCATCGCCTTTAATCGTTCCTCATATACCATAACCTGCGTTCTCTTCAAAGAAGTGATCGACACGGTCGCCATGGCACTTGATTAGCTCGAGCGAATCGGGACAAATATTGTATTCTTGAACAAACGACTGCAGAGCGGATTCTCGAAGAACCGACATAAGCTCGTCTATGGGAAGGGTCTCTCTCCTTGAAGAAGGGCGCGTACGCCTTAATGGTACGACCGCCGACTGGAGCAGGACCCTAAGGGGTCGTGTTGCGCGCTTGGCCCGCGCCTCTTCTTCATCGACGATGACCAAGAGAACTCAATGGAAGGAGGGCTCGCCGCTCTCGACCTTCTGACCGCTCATTTTCAAAAGAAACAAAGAACTTAAACAAAAAAGAAGATCAAAGTCCTTACCAGAGTCTAATCGGCGTCGGAGAAACTGGAGAAAATGAGAGAACTTCGAAGCTATGAGCAGGAGACTGAAAATGGAATGAGAGAACAACTGGCTAACCCTCCCCTATTTATACTAGTCCGAGCATTTAATGCTCGCGAGGTTCTAGGCGGCGCATCGATTGGTGAGACTCGACAGCTGTTCTGACACTTCTCTCAAATATCCGAATGTGAATAGATCTTTTAATTGGAGATCGGCATAATAAGTTAAATATTTTGAATAAAGGATCAGTTAAGTGTCATTCAGGTAAAGAACCAGATCGGATGAACACAGTAGAGATCGGAAAATAATCAATGCAAAAATAAGATGATAACCGACAAAATAAAGTCTTTATTCTCAAAAGATCGGATTACATCATTTGGGCGATCTCTAGGGATCGGATTACAATAAAGGACTAACTACATCATTTGGGTGATCTCTAGAGATCGGATTACACTAACATTGGATCACATCATTTCTGTGATCTCTAGAGACCGGTGAAAAATCCTATCTGAAGAGGCTGATCTAAGGATCAGTTTATAACTTATCCCAAGGATACTCCCAGGAGATCCATGGATCAGTTTATAACTAATTCCAAGGATACTCCCAGGTGATCTAAGGATCAGTTTATAACTGATCCCAAGGATATTGCCGACCGGAAGCTTAATCCGCTGTCGGAACACCCAATGTGGATCAGAATCGTTGTCGGAACACTCAATGTGATGAGAAGCCGAATGAACTCGATTGAGCAACTCGAGATCGGTACAACCAAGCCCGCATACGGATCGGTCAAATTCAGTTCTCTCACCATCGTCAGTTAGGACCATCCAATCACCGGGATCATAAATTTTCAGTCGAGGAATAGGGAATTCCATCGGAAGAGGATCAAAACCACAGTTGTAGCCGGAACTTTCCCCGGAACAGCTAGAACCAAGAAACAAGGAGAAAGAGAGAAAAATCGAATGAAGGAAATGCCACTATCAACAGGGGTATATATAGGGGAAAATGGGCATTTAATGCTGAGCGGAAAACGAAGCGGACGCTTCGAAAATCGAGATGTAATTAATGCTTGGACCGAATCCATCGATCAAGGGATAAAAGAGATCGGGAGATAGGAGATCAGCATGAGAGATCGGAATAGGAGCTAGGGGAGGGATCGGAAGACAAAAAGAATAAGACAAATTCCAATAACCGTCGTCAGAATTAGAGCCGAGGTAGTTAAAGCGTGGCAGACGAGATCTCCACCGCACGCCTAAAAATCGCCCGCAATGCTGACAGGTGCCAGGGTATGTCATGACAGTCCTGTACATCCCAATCTCCACCGTTGATCTCACTTGTAAGGATGAATCCGGAACCCTTGGATCAAAAGAGAAGATGACAATACCAGCGTTTTTCACTCTCAGCCCTCAGATCGTTCCGGACAAGAGGATTCAAGACCGTCGGATTAAAAGAGGAAAAGGACAAATACTTTGAGAAGCGATCTCAGCCATTCGTTTTGATTCTCTTTAATTCCTGAACATCCGATCATGTACTTCAAAATCCTGACCCTCCATCTCCCTCAAAATGAATCCTGACCCTTCATGGGGAGCACCCGATTCCTATAAATACCTGCATGAAAAACTGTTCAGGGGACACAAAAAAATATAGGCAAGAGGCTGCTATTATCGTGGAGGAACTCTGAAACTTCATTCAGTTTGTTACTCTGCTGTTTTGTAGTGATTAAAAATACTTTTTTAAATATTTTTAATGAGTGTTTTCTTGAAAAGATTTTGAATATTGGAACTCTACATTTCCAGTTTGTTCATTATCTGGTCATACTCTCATCATCTCTGCTTTCCTTTCCTCTGTTCAAGCTCAACTTCCTTTCACCTGGTTCTTACCCGGTTACCTTTTAGCTAAAGCATCTCTCGGTTTCACGACAGACATCAACTCTCAGGCTGATCAATCCGCCATCTTCATCACTGTTTACCACTTCACAGTTATTTCAATATATTTGGCTCCTCACAGGTAAGAGTTCACACTACTGTTTACGTTTGTTTCCTGCACTTCCTTTGTTCTTCATACATCTGCAACTTTCTTCAAGGTTATTTTGTACAAGAGAACCCAAGAGAAAATATTGTTATAAGAGTTCATGTTACTGTTTTATTAAGTGTCTACGTTTATTTCCCGCATTTTCCTTGTTCTTCTTACATCTAGACCATTTCTGCACAAGCAATCCCAAAGAAAGTCACTCTCAAATCATTTTATTTTTTTAGTGATCAGTTCATTTTATTGATCTCCGTCATTTCAAAACCGCTTTTCTAACTCTTTGTAGTATGTAAATGGTTGGGTAAACGTAGGTAGCTGCAACTTAGAGGTCTTCTTTAAAAGAGGACCGAATAACACGTCAGAAGATAGCCGAACTATTAGGCCGACGTAAAGAATTCGACAAAGATGTCATGAAATGGAATAAGACCAAAGTAAACGAAACAGAGTGGATCGGTCATTAATAGATATTGGTAAAATGACCACATGAAAAGGCCAGTGAATCAAGTCTAGTGTTCCCCGTTCAGCCACAGGATATCCATAAACCTTATCCCCGGCATTTTTGAAGGTCAGAATTCTTAGTTTAGGTTCTTAAGACCCGTAGTCGTGGTTAAATTTTTAAAGGTCGGAAAAGTCTTTGTCCGAGTCTCATCAAAATAGAAGGGTGGAAGAGTCCTTATCCTATCCTTGCCTAAAAGTTTTAAGTCAACTCTTAAAGGAGATCGGAGGAGGGTTCTTATCCTGTCTCCTTCAAAATTTTGATAAACATTAAGTAGGGATCGGAAGAGAGTTCTTATCCGGTCTCAACTCAAAACATTAACGAATAATTCTAAAGGAGATCTGAGGAGTGTTCTTATCCTCTCCTCAAAATTTTAATAAATAACTCTAAAGGAGATCGGAGGAGGGTTCTTATCCGGTCTCCTCCCAAAATTTTAATAAATAACTTAAAAGAGATCGGAGGAGGATTCTTATCCGGTCTCCTTCAAAATTTTAATAAACATTAAATAGGGATCGGAGGAGAGTTCTTATCCGGTCTCAACCTCAAATTTTAATAAACATCTGAAAGAGATCGAAGGAGAGTTCTTATCCGGTCTCTTCCTCAAAACTTCAAATAAATAACTTAAAAGAGACCGGAGGAGGATTCTTATCCGGTCTCCCCTCAAAATTTTAATGAACAACTTAAAAAAAAAGATCGGAGGAGAGTTCTTATCCGATTCTCACACCCGTTCACTAAGGTTGTCTCATTTACTTATGTATCTGGGTGATCCAAATTTAGTGAAAAATCAAACATTCCTTCTACCGAAAGGATTAACATTGCCGCCTAAGCCCTTCTAACTAATTTGTAAAGGAGAATTAAATCTACTTACCCTTATTAAGGGACGAGGTGGGGTGCCTAACACCTTCCACTTTAATTCGGACCGAACTTAGAATCTGTTTTGAAGTGGTTTCATTTTTAATTTAACTTCTCAAATGGTTTTCTTTAGTTTCCTCAAAACTAAGGTGGCGACTCCTCACTTTTTCCCACTTCTGAGTGATCGTCCATGACCGCAAAATCCCAGTGCGACAGCTTGGCGACTCCGCTGGGGAAGTTGAAAACCCAATTTAACCCCGGTCTAAGTGGTCCAAAAGTAGATTTAATTTCTTGTCCGATCAAATTATAGTTAGATG
This sequence comes from Hevea brasiliensis, assembly GCF_030052815.1. NCBI lineage: Eukaryota > Viridiplantae > Streptophyta > Magnoliopsida > Malpighiales > Euphorbiaceae > Hevea > Hevea brasiliensis. The sequence goes on from NC_079499.1 coordinate 48,395,799, forward strand.
GGCTCACTCGACGATGTTTTATACGTTGATTATTATTGCTGCTAACCGCTTTGTTTGTTTTGCTGTTTTATTCCTCACGGTGCTCTTCATTTCAAGAAAAAGAAAAAAGGAAAAATGGAAAATAAAATCCTCGAATTGGGAAGAGGTAAAGGTGTCCTTCACACACCGAACACCCACACGATATCCTCACATACTATGGTCCTAACCCGGCTTTTTTTTTTACCCTTTAGGAAAGTAGGAGGGTCATGTAGCGGTGCGTGGGTTTTACCCCGTTAGTATCCGTGAAGGCTTCTGCTCAAATTGAAACTCGTTCTATCCATTGTGATACTCGTGGAATTTTCCCGACAATATCATGGGGGTAGAATGGGGCTCTACTGTTTACAGTAGGGGCAATTTGGGAACCTGTGGCTATTAGAAAATTAGATCCTGAGCTAAACCATCACGATAGTTGAAAGCTGTAGTAAACTACCTCATAAGATAGAACTATCCCAAATAGGTAGCGCTTATCCGGTATCAGGAGTCTCCCTATTATAGGACAAAAGGGACATGTTTACTCTTACCTTGCTCTCTTTTGATTTCCTTTTCGTTCATTTTGTGAGGGTAATCTTGAATTCTACTGAAACACCTACACATTTTCCTACTTTGATAAATGTGTACGTGTCACCCTGTCAACAGTATGATTCAAAATTACCCTAGTTTGTTTTACTAACGAATTTTTCCACAGGCGTTACCAAATCAAGGGTCTGTAAAAGGATAGGCATCATTTTTTTTTATCATGGCATCCTCGAGTCAGTCGGCAGAAAAGGCTCAGAATGCTAAACTTTGGTCCGAATCAGTTCATAGTCCGGTATCCTCGCAAAACGATGTTTCCGAGGCACACATTAGCTCAATACCTTCACTGGATCTGGATAAAATAGAAGTCAAAATAAACAACCTCGAGGGTCTGTCTAATAGATGGAGGTTGCTTCCCGATCAGGTCAAGGTACAGTTTGAAGAAAAGTACGGAAGGATTGCAACCTTAATGCAAGTCAAGGTCCAAATCCCGGCATTAAGAGCCATGTTGTCGGTTTGGAATCCTAAGTACGGAGTATTCTCTTTCAATGACATTGACACGGTCCCCACTATGGAAGAATATCAGGCATTGCTGGGGATCCCATACTCATTGCAGAACCGGATCTACTTACACCTCGAGCATAGACAGACCTGGAAACGGGTGGCACATATGTTGGGTTCTCCCCCGGAAGAAGTAAAGTCCAGAGAAACAGTCAAAGGGAACACGCATGGATGGTATTGGACGTACTTTGAGAAGCGGTTAGATCATTACCTCCAAGAGAAACAGTGGGATCAAGTTTCCGTGGCACTCGCCTTGGGAATCTATGGTCTGATCCTGTTCCCGGGGCCATTGGGGATCATCACTTGCAAACTAAGTATTTTGGACAGTAGAAAGACAGGGGATCAATCCGATACCAGCGATTCTTGCCGAAACCTTGTTAACCCTAACTTACTGCAGACAACAGGGGAAAGGGTCCATTAAGTGTTGCTCTCAGTTATTATACCTCTGGACTATCAGTCACATGTGTCCTGTGGAGACAAAAGGATTGACTTGGTACCTTGACCAGCCTCCCATTGAGAAGATGACCCGGTTAGTGATCAGCCCGAAGAATGAAAAACAGTGGCGGGAACGGATTTTGAGTTTCAATAGCCATGATTACTGTTGGAGGAAGCTGTGGACGTCAAGTCAACCCTTCTTGATCGGTACAGGAGGTATTCAGTCGGTGTCCCTGATTGGGATAACCGGGTACACAAGTTACACTCCGGCATTGGTAATGAGGCAGTTTGGCTCAACACAGTCCATGTTCAACATTAAAGAATACCACCAAGGTCACTTCTACCATGAGCTCAAGGAAGAAGAAGGGTTGAAAATGGCTCGCAAGTCCTGGGAAAACATCACTCTAATGGAGAGATCACCCAAAGGCCCGAGTGCCTCGGACGATTACCTTAAATGGAGAGCTGATAGGGACCAAGAACGCTCTACCATAGAATTCAAGGACGACAACCCTCGCCAAGACGCCCTATTAGAGGAAGCTAATAATCGCCTGGTTGACTCGCTACAAAAGGCAAATACCGAAAACTCACAGCTGCAAGAACGAATGACACAATTGGAGGACCAAAAACTTAAGAGAAGGGTAAGAAAGCTCAAGGAAGAGGCAAGGGCCGAAAGGATAGGGTTCGAAGAGCAAGAGGTACAGTGGGAAAAAGAAAGAAACTCTCTCCAAGCTGAGGTCAAAGAAATGAAAGGGCAGAATAGTAAGCTTCAGGAAAGGATGAAGTACCAAGAGGTACTCGTTGAAGAGTATAAACAGGAAAACAAGAAGAAGAAGCTTGAATTAAAAGAAGGCACTCCTCATCAACGACATCTTGAAAGAGTGTGCTAAAGAAAGGAAAGAGAAAGAGAAACAAGTCGCCTCTATCAAGGATCAAAGAAAATGTGGACCAGTTGGAGAAGATGATAGCACAGGGAAAAAAGGAACTATTACCTGAATCCGAGTATGCTCTGAAAGTGTTCGACCCCGCCAAGCAAGAAGAAAGGTTATATGAGTATCTCAGAAAATGTCATCTTATTATAAAGAATCTTCCAGAGCTTAGGCCAATGTAAAAAATACGATGTGCAAATTACTCAGTTAATGAAATGGTTTTTGAACCATTGTTCAGCAAAATTTGTGAATGAATAGTATGACTCCCGTAGGAACTTCCTCGCTAGGGTTATGTGAAAAATTGAAATGCGCTATATGGACAGGTATCATAAATGCGTATTCAATCCCGTCATTCACGGTCAGACTATCGAACGATGCCATGATAAAGCTGAGGCGATTATCCTTTGTAGATTCCAACTGGCTCTCAAATGCCATCTGTATCCTTCGTCGGACCAGGACTTTTAGTTTTTTTGCAAAACTCAAATTCATTTAAATTTTTTTTATCCTCACAGGAAATCAATATTGATTCAAACAAGGCAAGTCTGACCAAACACACGGTTCAACCTAAGCGAGTGTACTTAACAAGATCTCGAACAAGGAAGATAATGGAAAATCAGGAGCAAGTACAGAACCTATAGGGGCAGGTCTCCGAGTTGAAGGATCAGCTTTCTGAAATTATGAGACTAATGAAGGAAATGTCTCAGAGCAAACACGCTTGAACCTAGCCCACCATTACCTCCTCCGCCTCCTACAACAAATGATCCTCAGCAAGCTTCAACCTCTTTTACCTTTCAGTCTCCCATTCCGGACCCGACAGTCACTGTCAATCCGGTGACCATAAATAATGACCCACCTTTTTCATATTACCCGTGGCCTCAAATGCCGAGCCTCACCATTCAATCCCGATCCTCCGATTTACTCCACCCCTCAGCTCCCGGTTGGAGGAGTGTATCATGCGGTGGAAGGAGAACATAGGGCGAGAGAAAACGAGAAACTATCTGCCCTAGAAGAAAGATTGAGAGCAATAGAAGGGTTGAACATGTATGGCTCAGTCGATGTATCGTCACTGAGATTGGTGCCAGATGTGGTGGTACCACCCAAATTCAAGGTTCCGGATTTAGACAAGTACACCTGAAACTCGGATCGCCGCATCCACCTGGCTACCTACTTTGCCATAATGTCTGCTTTAACTAAGGCGATAGACTTCTCATTCACTTCTTTCACGAGAGCCTCTCCGGAGCAGCTCTGAGATGGTGCATACAATTGGACAGGAGCAAGCTGCACTCCTGGAAGGATTTAGCCGATACCTTTCTAAAGCAGTATAAATTCAATTGTGATGCAGCACCCACAAGGAGGGATCTCGGAACCTGCACAGTAAAGGCCGAAAGTTTCAAGCGACGCCCAACGATGGAGGGAGAAGGTCGAAGTATATCCTCCGGGACCGACAATGAACTCGCTCCTATTCATCGAAACATTGAAGGCTCCTACTTCAACCTAATGATCGGCAATACTCCAATAGCTTCTCGATATCATCCAAGCCGTGAAAGAATTGAAGCTAATCGAGAATAGGAAGACTACAGGAGTTGAAAACCCTGTGAAGAAGGTCGCGCCAAGAAGAAGAAGGAGGGTGATGTGCATTCACACCCGTCAAATAATTACCCCCAATTTCCCCAAAATAACTACCGGCCATACTCTCCCTCTCATGGCCAAACCATCGCAAACATTCCACCTCCTTTCCCTAATTATCCACAACCACGCCCACAATACGCCCCACCCACAAATTTCCAACCAAGACCACCTCCTCCACCAACTCAACCACGACCACCACAAAATAACCCGAGACCTCCAAGGAATCCTGATCCACCCTTCCTCCTCTCGTTGAAATATACCGATACCTTGTCGGTATAAACCAAATCGCATCACCCTTTAGACCCAATCCGGTACCAGATCCTAGGTGGTATGATGCCACCGCCTGTGAGTACCATGGAGGGGCACAAGGGCATTCAACCGACAATCGCGGGCACTCGGAGGGAGAGTGCACGCTTTAATCCGGAACGGGTGGTTGAAAATCGAGGGAAATGGTTCCCTCCCCAATGTTACCTCAAACCCACTGCCTAACCACAATGCGGGCAGTAGTGTAAATATGATAGAGTCTAAAGGAGAGGGATCAACACCAGTGGATGGCTGGTTCCATACTTTGAGAGATTTTTGCTATAGCAATGAGGGAAGGTTACCTTCCTCCCAGAGCTGGAGCCGAGGAGGATACGGTGTCCTTATCACGGAGGGGGTGACCATGAGTCATGAGATTGTGAGGGGTCTGCAAGAGGTCCGAACTTATTGTCTTTTAAGGTTTTGAGATGTCGAAGAGGTCAAAATCT